>NC_140165.1:100304529-100383199 GCF_963971535.1 Notolepis coatsorum | reverse complement strand
TACATCTGCACGTGGTTGTGTGTGTGTATGTCTGTGTCTATGTGGGTGTGTTTGTGCGTGTGTGCGGTGTCTAACAGCATTCCAGTATTTGTGTGCCTGCTTGTTGCGTGTCTTGAATGCCTGTCTTGTTTGTGAGCGCCTCAGTACACTGAGGTCTACATGGTTAGCAGTCTACGCCTGAGGAGAATAACATATTAACCCCCCCCCCCCCCCCCCCCCCCCCACCACCTACCCCCCGGACATCCGCTCTCCATCTGTAGCTCCCGTTCACACATATAAATACCAAACCTCCACTAAAACTGGACCTTGGACAATACTAGCTAGCCATCCCATAATTAGTTCCTCATGGCGCCAGAACTGGAATATGGGCAACGTCCAAACTAAGCTCCCCGGCCGCTAGTTCTCCTGAGAGGCGCCGCTCTTACAGTATAGTCTTCCTCAGCATCCGTTCTATTTTCGGGGGGGGAAGTTAGCCGTTTGCCACACTTTTGTTTTTATAGGGCTAACGTCTCTCACCCGACCGTCGGGGTTGAGGCTGCGACTGCCAATCTGTTGCCTACCACACCCACCACGGCACTGTGAGAGCTTGACCGGTTCTGTTTTGACATTTAGTAGGCCCCGAGAGCTCTTTACTTAGCGCATTTGGTTTTATGGATAGGCTAAATGAGTGAGTTCCTTTCTTTACTGTATATTTGATTAGTAGTGGCGTGTTGTAATGCTATGGTTAGCCACTGTATCTGCAGGCCTGTGAGGATGTCTGTATCTTGTGGGGTAAGCAGCTTTCTGGCACGTTGCCTGCATGTGTCATAGTGTCAGACGAAGGGGGTGAAAGTAGTTGTGTTATTGATGTATCATGTATTATTAACATGGATATTATATGAACAATAATCTTCAGAGAGTTGATAGAGTGCTTGGGCCTGTTTCCTGGCAGGGTACCAAGGCTCTCTGGGTTATTGGAATGGAGCGCGTACAGGGCTCGCCAGATCTGTGTCTGGGAAGGAAGCCCGATTAAATGTTTTAATTGTGATCTCTTGAACCGGAGGCTGTTTGCAATGAGATTCAGCTCCTGTCTGCAGATTTTATTTTTCATTCAATACACCAAGAAGTAAAACACGATAAAACATTTTTAATCTGTCCCTGGTACCAAATGGCATTTAGTCATATATCTTTATTTTTACATTACATTTTTACATTTTCTCAAGTTCACAGTGGCTCGGGAGGTAGAGCAGTCGTCTGGTAATCCGGAGGTTCCCAGTTAGATTCCTGCTCCTCCCGGGCAGCTTGTCGAAGTGTCCTTGAGCAAGACACTTAACCCCTAATTGCTCCCGAGGAGCAGGTCGGCTCCTTGCATGGTCGCCTCCGCCTTCGGTGTGTGAATGTGTGAGTGAAATGTGAGGAACAAATTGTAAAGCGCTTTGGATAAAAGCTGTTATATAAATGCAGCCATTTACCATTTAATACATTCAGTTTTTCTCTAGCCAACACGCATAACAACTGTCCATTGGTCAAGCAGTTGTGTTCAGTTTTGCGCTCGGTCTCTATATTCTGCCATAACCTTCGAGTGATATTATTCAAATCAAACTCCCCACATTACAGTCTTAACTGACTGCTCTGTCCCTTTGACACAATTTCCTCTATTCCGCCATTGAGGATCAGAATCAGAATCAGAAAGGTCTTTATTGCCAAGTGAAGGATTTGACTGGTTTTTATATGGTTATAACAGAAAGTACATAGGTAAACACTTTTTAATTCTGGCAAAGTGGGGTTTAGCCTCTTTGACTAAATCGGTATTAGACAGAGAGATTTCACTCCATTTCTGTATGAGAGGGCCTGTGGCTGTGAGGCTGTGACCACAGTCATAATGACAGATAAGCCAGGAGTACCGTAGCAACGTCTCTGGGGGAAAGGTGGTCCCATTACTCCACTACATTTCAAAGGAAATATAATATAAGATTTTGCATAGAAAACATTGCAAAGATAGTATTATAAAGATAATGGTCTTTTAAATTTGATGCCTTTCAACTTCAAGAGGATGTAATCAAGGTAGCATAACTGGACCACATACCACTTTAACATAACATTTAATCAGAGCAGCATAACTGGACCACATACCACTTTAACATAACATTTAATCAGAGCAGCATAACTGGACCACATACCACTTTAACATTACCTTTCATCAGAGCAGCATAACTGGACCACATACCACTTTAACATAACATTTAATCAGAGCAGCATAACTGGACCACATACCACTTTAACATTACCTTTCATCAGAGCAGCATAACTGGACCACATACCACTTTAACATAACATTTAATCAGAGCAGCATAACTGGACCACATACCACTTTAACATAACATTTAATCAGAGCAGCATAACTGGACCACATACCACTTTAACATTACCTTTCATCAGAGCAGCATAACTGGACCACATACCACTTTAACATTCACTTTCATCAGAGCATCAGAACTGGACCACATACCACTTTAACATTAACTTTCATCAGAGCAGCATAACTGGACCACATACCACTTTAACATTAACTTTCATCAGAGCAGCATAACTGGACCACATACCACTTTAACATTCACTTTCATCAGAGCATCAGAACTGGACCACATACCACTTTAACATTACCTTTCATCAGAGCATCAGAACTGGACCACATACCACTTTAACATTACCTTTCATCAGAGCATCAGAACTGGACCACATACCACTTTAACATTACCTTTCATCAGAGCATCAGAACTGGACCACATACCACTTTAACATTACCTTTCATCAGAGCATCAGAACTGGACCACATACCACTTTAACACGACATATAGAGGTCAATGATGGTTGAACACTCCCAAGCACTGGAATACACAAACGTCATGTAGAGACTCTTACGATGGATACTTAAGTACATTCAATATCAAATACTACTTTTACTTAAGTAGAATATGAATGGAGGACTTTTACTTTGACCAGAGTACTCATTTATCTGGGTATTTCTACTTTTACTTAAGTAAAGGAACTGTGTACTTCTTCTACCACTGGTTGTTGATTCTGCTGAGGGTGGACATGGAGCCAAAGAGGAAGAGTTGGGTTTGAGGATATGTTGTTGCATCCAGGCTTTTATTGCAGACAGGCAGGAGGTGATGTGAGAGAGGGGCGGGTGGTGGGGGGCTTTGGTGCTGAGGTATATATGAGTGTCATCAGCGTAGCGGCGGAAGTCCAGGTTGAAAGGGAGGATGTGGATGATGAAAAGGAGTGGGCAGAGTACAGAGCCTTAGGGAACACCTCGTGTGACAGTGGATCTGTTGGAGAGGCACTGTAGGCCCGGAACCAGCTGAGTGCGGTGCTGTCAGTATCAAGGTCTCCAAGTCTAGTGAGCAGGATGTTGTCCGGAACCAGCTGAGTGCGGTGCTGTCAGTATCAAGGTCTCCAAGTCCAGTGAGCAGGATGTTGTGGCTCACGGTACTGAAGGCTACAGGTCAAGGAGGATGAGGATGTTAAGGGCTCTATATATCAATATATTTTATTTTACATACATATATATATATGTATAAATATATATTTATGTAGTCCCACACCTTACCCTTCACCCTCAGTCACCTGCTTTTTTTCAAATTATATTTGAACGGGAACCAAACTAGTTTGCATTACATGTTATATTCTATATTCTATTTAAAATAGTTTAATAGTTCCAGATTACATATCTTTATATTTAGGTAACAGGTAGGTATATAATTCTTTTTTTAAATAAAAGCGGCCAACCAAGCGGTGTGTGTGTGTGTGTGTGTGTGTGTGTGTGTGTGTGTGTGTGTGTGTGTGTGTGTGTGTGTGTGTGTGTGTGTGTGTGTGTGTGTGTGTGTGTCTGTGTGCGTTGCATTGCATCGTGTAACGGGCAACGGGTCGGGTCCTAAGATGCGATGCTAGATTTAGATTTGACGTGTTTCCTCGCGTGACCTTGTTCGTGCTGAAAATGTGGCACACGGCCTCCTCATCCAAATCCTCAAAGCCAAAATGCTCCCAAACAGATGCAACGTTGGGTTGGATCTCATGGAAATCATGGAACACGGCAGCGAGCCGCAGGGTGCGCTGGTGTGAATAAACATCCCCAAGAGAAAATAAACCATCCTCTGCACTGGTCTGAAATGGCAAAAAAAAAGTGTTGAGGTTGTACTTTCAAAACAAGTCAAACTCCTCTGCTTATGTAGCTGCAGCCATGTCCTCCTGTCTCCACAACTCTCTGTTTTAACTTTCACTTTCACTTTCCTCTCTCCCTCTCAGTTGGAAAAAGCACGTTCTGGGCGCGTGAATACTTTCGACAACAAATGTTTGTTTCCGCGTTCGAGTTTTGCGCTCTGATTGGCCACTGACCTACGCTATTACGCCCCCCCCCTTATCGCCGCCAGTTATCTGACGCTCTACAGCTCTTTCCGTGACTTCCTCGCAGAACAGCTGTTTCCGTATTTATATTGTAGCGTGACGTTTAAGAAACGACGCTCTCGCCTGAGTCGCGAAACGCTGCGCTGTGAAGCACCTCTGTATTAAATGCCGGTTCTACCGGCGTGTGGATGTCGAGAGACCACAGAGCGGAGACATGAATGTTATTATACGGGCTGCTGGGTAAAGTTCAATGCTGCTCCATCGCGGAGAGAAAAGAAAACGCTCATGGAAAAATGGTCTCCTTCTCCACAAGCGATCATCATGTATACGCTCTGTCCCGCCGCTATTTCAGCTTAATTATCCTACATGAATTAGGCTGTATTCTTTATCGGCAATGCAATGCAATGCATGTATGCATTTATGTATGTATTTACTGATCATTTAAAACAGTGCAGATATGGCCTGCATGTTTTTACAGGCTACCCCAAAACGCTTGGTGACAGCCTTCCTCCGGTGCTCAGGACAGTGAAACGAGATGGTGTGTGCCTGAAACAGTAGCTGTGTAACGGAGAGGCGGTATAGAGAGAGAGCCTCTCAGTTCCAGTGCAGGGTGCTTTGAACTCCACACCGTCGCTTTAGGGTCGCTGTCTGTTTCACGGGGGCTCAGTCATTATTATAGGCGTCATGCTATACGTCGTTCATTTTGACAGCGGGCTGTGGTGTACATTGCCGATAAAGAATACAGCCTAATTCATGTAGGATAATTAAGCTGAAATAGCGGCTGGACAGAGCGTATACGTGATGATCGCTTGTGGAGAAGGAGACCATTTTTCCATGAGCGTTTTCTTTTCTCTCCGCGATGGAGCAGCATTGAACTTCACCCAGCAGCCCCGTATAATAACATTCATGTCTCCGCTCTGTGGTCTCTCGACATCCACACGGCGGTAGAACCGGCATTTAATACAGAGGTGCTTCACAGCGCTGCGTTTCGCGACTCAGGCGACGAGAGCGTAGTTTCTTAAACGTCACGCTACAATATAAATACGGAAACAGGAGGCGGCTACGTGGCGCAGTGGGCAAGGCACTCGCAACGAATGCTGGAGACTAGGCTCGAACAGGATGCCTCCTGTTCGAGCCCCGCTCTCCACATTGCTTTCAGTTGAGCTGGTCGTCCACAGTAATACACATTGGCCGTATTACGGGGAGGGAAACTGAAGGGTGGGGATCGGGCGTTGTGGACAGCGACTCCTACAGGTCGGTTGGTGCGCCTGCGCAGTAGAATCAGGAAGCGACGGGGGTGGGGCCCCTCCAAAGCCCAGACCACCGACGCTGGAAGATCGAGCCGCGCAGGTGGAAAGATGCGACTGCTGTTACCTCGAGTATCGGAGGGGACTCGTGCTATGTATGACTTAGTCCACATTGCAGCCGGCTTGTGGGAGGCAAGAAACAGCGTTCGAAGACAGGGGAGGGTTGAATTGGACGATATGAAAAATTGGGATGGGAGAAAAATAGAAAATGGGAGAAAAAGTGGATAAAAAAAAAGAAAAACTGAAACAGCTGTTCTGCGAGGAAGTCACGGAAAGAGCTGTAGAGCGTCAGATAACTGGCGGCGATAAGGGGGGCGTAATAGCGTAGGGTCAGTGGCCAATCAGAGCGCAAAACTCGAACGCGGAAACAAACATTTGTTGTCGAAAGTATTCACGCGTTCTGGGCGCATGTTCTCCGATCAAAACATTACTTGTGCAAGTGTGAGCGGAAACCTTCAAACACATGGCGTGAAGAAAATAAGCGAATAATTATTATTAAAAAAATTGCATTGCATTTATTGCAGATCACATAACTTTTACAAGCAAAAAGTGGATCATAAACACTAGGCCTAAAATAAAGGGGGGGGGGGGGGGGGGGACATCGGCAAAGCGGTGATCAGCTTGGCTCTGTGGTGGGTGTAACAGGATTGCCCTACCGCGGTAACGAGAGACACGTGGGAGTAGTTAGTACTGTGAGGACGTGGATCTCTGGAATGTGGGTGTGACAGTGTGTGTGTGTGTGTGTGTGTGTGTGTGTGTGTGTGTGTGTGTGTGTGTGTGTCTGTGTGCACTAGTGGTGCACGACATGTAGCGTGCAGTAGAGACTCTACGGCAGGGCTATTCAACGCCCGGCCCGCGGGATGATTCTGACCGGCCCGCAAAAGATTACATGATAATTAAAAAAGTAAAAAAAAAAAAATATTATTATTATAATATTTTTTTTCATGTCAACGTTCACACGCACAATTGAGCCAAAAGTCACTCAATTAATGACAGATTTCATTGATAAATTGAGGGAAAACTTTGCAAGTCGATTTGATGAATTTGACATGCCCAGAGAATTGATGCATTTTGTGAGCAACCCATTTGCCAATGTAGCTGCTATTTCCACAAAAGGACAAGAGTTCCTTGCATCACTTCACATTGATGAAGGTCTCCTGCAACTTGAAATAATTGACATGCAAGCATCATCTGCTCTGAAGCAGGCACTTGAGAATGAATCCACCACAACATTTTGGATAAAGTGTATTCATGTCAACACATTCCCCAAAATAAAAACGCTGGCAATATCTGTGCTAACAATGTTTGGCTCAACATACACCTGTGAATCCAGTTTCTCTCACATGAATGCCATTAAAACAAGCAACCGTGCCTCCTTGACAAATGTGCATTTGCATCACTGTTTGCGGGTAGCCCTCACTTCCTATGAACCCTCTTTCTCTGCCATTGCCCAGTCAAAGAAGTGCAATCTCTCTCATTAGATGTGTGTATGTAGGCTAGGCCTGTCTGCCCCCCACCCCCCCTGATGTTTGAGAGTTAAGAGTGGACAATAAGTGCTAATAAGATGCTGTGATTTGCTGTTGTTGCACAGACATGAAGCACTTTTTCATAAGCTCAGCTGCACTATAAATGTGTTTTTTTGTTCAAGTGTTGATGTTAGAATGTTCAGATGCACATCATGCACTTGTTTGTTTTTTATTTTATTTTTATATTGAAATGTTGAAGAGGAGATGTTGCAGTTGTTGCACAGTCATAAATGAAGCAGTTTTTGCAGGAGATGTTGCAGATGTGGCACATAAATGAAGCACTTTTTTTGAAAAGTATACTACTTTTGCAATGTAGTTAAATAAAAGTTGTGAAAATGTGGTTGCGTGTTGTGTCAAGTGTACATATATTCATAGCACAGGGAGGCGCCGTGGCAGTCCGGCCCCTGGCCCCTTGGGTTTCTGACAATGTGGCCCCCTGAACAATTTAATTGAATAGCCCTGCTCTACGGTGTAGCATCAAGAAAGGAGTCAACAGAGGTCATGTTGTCGCTTATCTCGCTCTGCCATCGAGTGTCTCTCAACCGTGACGTTTTGTTTTTCATTTTCACCCGGTAAACGTCTTCCACTTCGTGCTCTGTGCTCCTGACGATCGACCCGGATCAGCTGCGGTCAGACGAGCGCCGCTGGCATCTCGCTCTCATCCTGCGGTGCTTGGCGCTCCACTTCAACAGAAAACCTCTGGCTCGAAGCGCAGCTGAGCTCCTTCCCAGCGCCACGCCATCTTGTTTTGTAAACACCACTAGCCGTCCAGCTTCCTCTCTTCTGCCTTGTCCTTTAACCCTTTCACTGCCACACGACAGAAGGTTAACCCTTTACTATCACACAACCGACGGTCACCTTCTGTGTATTGTCGCAGTTAAAGGGTTAACCGTTTGGTAGTGCGGCAGTGAAAGGGTTAAGGGACGATGTCACGTGGTATTAGAGAGATTCATTGATTGAGTGAAGCTCTTGACTAAAAGCTGAGTTTTCTTTTATGCATTTTGAAGCTATGAATGATTTCTTTACATTTGTAATGTCTGCTCTCTAAATGTTTATTGGTATTTTGTGCTGTGAAGGTTAGATTTTCCATACAGGCCTACGAGTGAGACCCTTCAAGAATCTAAATGTAAGGGCGGTCGGGTAGCGCAGCAGACTAAGCGTCTGTCTACCACCACAGAGCCAGTGGGATCGAATCCGGCTGTGGTGCCTCCCGCTTGGCCGACCGTCCACACTAACACAATTGGCAGTGTTAGCGGGTGGGAAGCCGGCGTGGGTGCTTCCTGGTCGTTGTAAACAGCGACTCCTACATTTTGGTCGGGGCGCCTGCACAGCAAGGGAAGGATCTGGGTGAGGTAGTGTGACCTTCCACACGTTACACTCTCCTGGTGAGAGTCCGCGCTGCCAAGTGAAAAGAAGCGGTGGGCTGGCTAAACACATGTGTCGGAGGAAGCATGTGATAGTCTGCGCCCTCCCAGACCGACGGTAGGGGGTAGAGTGCGCAACGACCAGGAAGGGGAGTGGGAATTGGCATAACGACTAACATTGGGATGGGAGAAAAATGGAAAAAGAAGGGGGAAAAAGATAATAAAAAAAAAAATATATATACATACAGCAACTCACATAAACTAAAGAAGACAAAATCAAATTGTTTTGATTTCAGCAGAATTTGAAGTATGGCCTATTTATACACCAGTTGTTCCATCACCAGTTTAAATATGCCGGGAATGGCAGGGAACGGCTAGAACAGGGAACGGCTGCAGCAGGGAACGTGTTATGGTTTGACACCGACCCCAAACGCAAACGGCACAGAGAGAGTTGTTTCAGAGTTAGCCAAAATCAAGGGCTTGTTTATTTACTGAGTAAACAGAAAGAATTTGGTGGAGAACAGAACAAACTGGGAAACAGGCATGTGAGGAATGTTTGCTGCTCTGCAGCTTCTCCCGGGGGGTTACGTTTGTGGAATCTGTCCGTGACGTCTGAGCCGCTCTGCAGAATCCTCCCAGCATATACTCCGGGGTGGTGGCGGATAGGGAGAGAGAGAGTCCGAGTTAGCTCAGTGCACAATTGGAAACTGACAGGTGACAGGTGAAGTGACTTGTCCAAACAGATAAATCCAAGTGACAGAATCTTCGGTGTGAAACACACAGTGAGCAATGTCCAAACAATAAATCCAAGTGACAGAATCTTTGGTGTGAAACACACAGTGAGCAATGTCCAAACAATAATAAATCCAAAGTGAATATCCAAACAGGCAAAAAGGGTGAGAACAGTCTGAACGAAAAACAGGATCTCTTCAGTGCTTTAACACAGTGCTTCCCAATCCTCTCCTCGAAGCACCCCAGCCGTTCCATGTATTTGTTAAATTCCACCACCAGCACACCTGATTCAACTTAACAAGCCCTTTATTAGTTGAATCAGGTGTGCTGGTGGTGGAATTTAACAAATACATGGAACGGCTGGGGTGTCTCGAGGAGAGGTTTGGGAACCACTGCTTTAACACACACAAAAAACGATTGAATCCAAAAGACTGTCTTGCAAAAACTCACCAGAGCGCTGTGCGTGAAGCGAGCGGATCAAACAGGGCGAGCGCTTCGTAACGGGGAAGCAGGTTCTCCAAACGGAATACTCCTCGAGAGTCCTGGGAGGCAAAGCACAGGGAAAGCAGCGACGGAAGGAAACGGCAAATGCAGAGAATATTTCAGAACGATCCAACATCAATAAATGGGGAATCAGGGTATATAAAGCCAAGGGGTGCTTAATGACAAGCTGTGACAGCTGCGGGATGAGATTGACCATTGCTCCAGAAGCGTGTGGTTGGGGGAGCACCAATCAAACGGCATCTACAGGAAGAAGCGTGTGGAGAGGAGAATGCAATTAATTAACCGAAATATCTTAAAGGAACAGAGCGAGTGGGTGAGCAGCGGACAAAAACCTCACAGAACGGCTAGAGCAGGGAACGGCTAGAGCAGGGAACGGCAATCTGTATGCTAACGAATTATGTAATTATCACCTGCTGTGATAATTACAGCACCATGACATTATGTTGATATAAAATATAGCAACACCTTGTCTTGTAGGGACTGCTACCATATCATTTCATGGAGCTGTAATTAACACAACACACGGATTCAACGTCCCTGATGACATCACTGGGGGTCATATTCAAACTATTACTCTCAATAACTGTCAAACTAAATGAATGTGTGCAAAACTGTTTTTGGACGTGTGTGAGATTATGTGCAAAATAAATCAACATTGTTGTTTGGTGAAGTGTTCCTTTAACTCTCAGGCCAGTGCAGGATTAGAGGATTAGACAGTAGACTATACAGTAGTCACTCTACATATAAACAAACACAGCTGCTCGCGTGAATGTTTTAGCAGCATGGCATATATGGCATATTCAATCATGCACTAGTCCAGTGGACCATGAGGTTATAGAATGGGTTTATTTGGGGCTACGTAGGTGGATGTGCATCACATGGTATGCAGACATTATTCCATGTCTAAGGGTGCTTTCACACCAGAGCTGTTTGGTCCGGACCAGAGTTCGTTTTCTCGGATAGTCCGCTCAGTCGAACTCTGGTGCGGACCACACACGCAAACTCTTGTCCGCCTGAAAACGTAGGTCTCGGTTTGCTTCATCGGACCAAACGCGGACCAAATATAGGAAGTGAGTCACGACTCTCACGAGCAGAGCGCTAAATTACTACCTAACCAATCAGATCTGCGATATGAGGTAGCGTCACGAGCAGAGCAATGTGTGTGGACAAGAGGCGGGTTGCTACGTTTACTGTAGGGAGGGGCTTTTAGACCCATGTTTATTTTTTTGCTTCGAAAAGAGAGACATCCTCTCAATATGCGGGACGCTCGGTCAAATGGTGGGACAGTACAACCAAAAGCGGGACACATTATGGAAAATGCACTTACCGTCAGACAAGAAGATAGATGACACCAATTTCCTCTCTGTTTGTTATGTAGAAAGCTATCCGGCTGCAAGCTGGCCTAGCTGTTGGCCAAAAACACCTCTGCCGGAGTTTTAAGCTAGGCTAGTGGTCCTTATCCGCTTCCATTCATTTGTGCTAAGCTAGGCTAGCTTGTCGAACATGAATATGGTAAGTGCATTTCCCATAATGTTGGCATGTTCCTTTAACCCTTTCACCACCACACTACAGAAGGTTAACCTTTCACAACCACACTAAAGAAGGTTAACCTTTTCACTACCACACTACAGACGGTTAACCTTTCACTACCACACTACAGAAAGTTAACCCTCTCACTACCACACTACAGAAGGTTAACCCTCTCACTACCACACTACAGACGGTTAACCTTTCACTACCACACTACAGAAAGTTAACCCTCTCACTACCACACTACAGAAGGTTAACCCTCTCACTACCACACTACAGAAGGTTAACCCTCTCACTACCACACTACAGAAGGTTAACCCTTTCACTACCACACTACAGACGGTTAACCCTTTCACTACCACACTACAGAGGGTTAACCGTTTCACTGCCACACTACAGAAGGTTAACCCTCTCACTACCACACTACAGAAGGTTAACCCTTTCACTGCCACACTACAGAATGTTAACCCGCTCAGTACCACACTACAGAAGGTTAACCCTCTCACTACCACACTACAGAAGGTTAACCTTTCACAACCACACTAAAGAAGGTTAACCTTTTCACTACCACACTACAGACGGTTATATTTCGTATGGCATCGCTCCCGCTCTGAGCCTTACGAGATACTCTATATCGCCTGTGATACCTAATGTATCTCCCACGAACAAAAACACATGCACCCCACCTGTATGGGGCCCCGCCCCTTATGGTGGCACCACCCATATAATCATGACTCTGGTCATGACACACCCTTCCTCTATTTTCGTCCCAGCGCACTGGATGCTTTGCACCATGCGAGCTAGCGGAATGTAAAAGATTAAGGAAGATTAATAATGTTGGAAGCTTACCGGAGGTTGCTGGCCCCTGGCATCTTCGACGCATGTTTTCGGCGACACGACGGGCCTGTGATGTTCCTCGTTTGATGACTGCACATCGAGGTTCAGCTGTACAAGGCTGGCTGTCGGGCCAGCTTGTACTCAGGTAGGCCCTGTGTCTTCAGGCATGGGTATTAGTGTTAGTAATGCTGGTTTGTGTTGTTAACACAACCTTGTTGTGTGTTGGCGCCAGGGGCAAGATGGTTTGGTGAACGTTCTCTGCAGGGAACGGTTTCCAAGCTGTCTTGGGCGTGCTGCTAAAACATCTAAAGCTATGCTAACATGCTATCGCTACTGCCGCATGCTATCACTACTGCTAATTGCTATGCTGTTTTAATGTCTCCGCCGTGAGATGTTGTCACTCTCCCGCCTCTTGCCCGGTTCATCAATGAAGGTCAGTCGGTAGCTGTTGTGGGGTTTTGAGTTCTATTTACCTTTTTCGGGTAAATGGGTTGACAACGGGGTAGGTCGTGGCTAGGTTCTAGCCAGGTATTACCTTGTGTTCCGGCGGGGTTTGTTGAACGGTGTTCCCATCTGGGTTGGCGTCGGGTAGTGGGGCTATGGGTCCAGCCGACATGGTAAACATGTTGCGTGTCTGTGCACAGGCAATTGTTGTCTTGGGTTCCACATTGCCTGGCGTTAGGCTGCAGTAGTATAAGGGCAGGGCCGCTTGGGAGAAATGTGAGGCCCTGTGCGTTTTTAGACGCGAGGCCCCCCATCTCCTGGGGCGGCCCTGTGTAGGGGGCTATTGTTTCATTTTGTCACTCTGCTATGAGAAGGTCTGTCTTGCTACAGCTTTCTCTCCTCTCAAACCATTCATACTGACGGTCAATCGGTATACTGGGGGAGTAGTGCGGGGGGGGGGCTTTGTTTACCTTTTTTGGTAAATGGGCTAAACTAGGGCTGGTGTTCTGTTGTGAATATTTTGAATGAAGACGGGTCTGGTCCGTCTCCCCTTAAACTTTGTGTGTATGGGTTTGCTCATTCTACAGTTTTTGTGGTTTAGCTCTTTTTTTTTTTTTTTTTTTTTTTTTTTCATTTAACCTTTTCATGGTCCACACCACAGTGGAGGGTGCTGTTTGCAATCACCACTGGTGCTCCATGTTAACGTCAGTCCTTTGTTTTTGATATATTGAAACAATGCCCCGCCCGGCCGACACCATGGGTCGGCCTGGCGAGATGGTGTCTGGTGGAGGGGCCTTGAGGGCCGGCCGACGTCGACACATCGCGCACGGTGTTGGTAAACCACTCCGTCGAGGATGTTGACGTTATTAGCTTTGACCCAGCCGCAAGCTATAACCGCTCAGGGTTCCCCTCTCCGCAGGGGATTTTGGTCTTCTGCTGGAGCGCGGGCGGTATTGTCCTAGGCCCTACACCGCCTCACACCGCGCAGCCAGAAGAAGAGAGAGCACGGCCTCGTCAGCGGCGATGACGGGGCCCTCGACAGGCGGCCATGTTTCCCCCGCCAGTGGTGCCCTGGTTGGAGAATCGACAGGGTATCGCGAGGCCGACAGTCTTGGCGGCCGAGGGATCGGCCATTTTGGGTGATTTCGGTGTTGGTAAACCACTCCGTCGTCATTTTGCCGCGAGCAGCCCGCTCCCCGTTCAATCCTCTCTCTGGTATCCCCAGAGGCGGGGCTCTGAGCATTCTCCTTTGGCTGCGGGCCGCGAACCTTCATTGAAGCGTATGCGGCCCCATTCTTCGCTTCTCATGGAGACAGGGGCTGACACCCAGTTGATGGCTGAGCCTGGGTCTGTCCGTGAGAATGTTGTGCTGTCAAGCGGCTCCCACACCTTGAACTGTGTTGGTTGAGCCTGGTGTTACGTCTGTCAACTTAAGTGTTGTCAGCAGGGGGGCTCGAAACCTTTTGAGGCACACAGTGCGGGCTTCCCCGGCCTCGCCTTCGCCAGGCCAGGTATCATGTTGGTGCTCCCACTCCTGGAATATTGGCAAGTGGTCGCAGCTCACATGGTTTGGGGTGGTAGTGATATCACTGCAGGGCTACGGTGTGTAGGAACCCATGGGGGCCTTACACCTTGCATGTCCGGCTGCGGAACAACTCCTTCAGCATGTTCTGGAGGGGTGTTCAGTGGGGGGGCTTTTTTGATCGGAAGCCCCCCGTATCAGACAGGCCCTTTTCTGTCGGGGTTCCCCCTTGGGTGCGATTGCCTCGTGGGTGGTGTCAGGGTCAGGTGTTCCGACACGGAACGCGCTCCTCGCACGATTCCAGGGTTGTCTTCGCACAGCGGGGGGGACCGGGCCAACTATCTACAGTTCCTGGCGGACCTGCGCCACGTGACGGCGGGTGCGTTGGGAGTGTCGTCACATATGACTACGGCAGTACCATATGTCGAGGTAGATGGAGAGAATGGTGAGGCGGGGACTTGTGTTTACACAACCCCACCCGTTTTCAGGTTTGGTACAGACCCTGTTGTCGGGGTCTCCAGCAGGGACAGCTCTGGTCGACGAGATCCAATCTCTGTGGACGAAGCAAGCCATCGTCGTGGCGTTCTCCTCCCGGTGTTCTCTGCCCGAGAAGTCGGGAGGGAGGGGTGTAAGACCCAGGCTGGACCTGTCCCATGGGAAGGTTCAGCATTTTTTGGATCGTCTCCTACCTGTTGAACACTGTCAGGTGGGGGTCTGGTTCTCCTCCATAGACCTGTAGGATGCGTATGCGCATCCCCGATCTTCCATCCTAGGGCTTACCTACGCTTCCTTTGCAGGGTTAGCGTATGAGTACCAGAGGCTGCCGTTCGGTTTTCTCTGGCTCCCCGCATCTTCACCAAGTGCGTGGAGGCCGCACTGGGGCCTCTGCGTCATCCGGGGTTACGGAGTGTTCTGCCCTGATGACGTTCTGGTCCTTCGCGGTCAAGGTGGATCGTCAGGTCTCGTACCAGGCAGGTCTCTACCAGCCTGGGGTTGCTGTAGACTGGATGTAGAGTATTCCTCTTCCCAGTCAACGGTTGGAGGGCTATGGGCATCCATCTCGGAGCGTGTTGTCAACACGCTCGGGAGGTTCCGTCCTAGGACGGTTACGGCGCTGTCTCACGTCGCGTTTTCACCGACGCCTCCCTCGCTGGTGATGCGTCGGGCCAACGCAGTAGGGGGCAGCTGGCAAACCATGCTGCCCGGTCTGCGCTACGTTCAATGTGTTGGTGTTGAAAGCGGTCCTTCTGGTCCACAAATGGTGTTGATCAGGACGGACGATACGACGTCAGTGTCGTGTATCGACAGACAGGGAGGAGTACGCTCCCCCTGTCTGCACCAGGCGGCGGGCGGCTGGCTATGGGCGTCCTCCATCTGCGCGGCCTAAGGGCTCCCCACATCCCCGGCAGGGAGAATGTGGGTGCAGGTGTACTGTCGCGGGGCGGCCCTCATCCTGACGGGTGAGGATTGCGTCTGGACATGGCCAGGCAGGTCTGGGACCGATGCCGTGCCGCCAGGGATTCTTCCCCATACATCTGTTAGGTCAGTTGTTGGGACGGGTACGTTGAGGGGTGCAGGTTCTTGATCCTGATGGTGTTACCATCTGGAATGCGCATGCTCCCTCCACTGTCGCGCTTACGGCGTTAAGCCGGTGCAACGCTCCTTGGCTCCGACTTGGGATCTTCAATTGGTCCTCGGTCGGTTGTCCTTGGCCCCGTTTGAGCCGCTCGAGCGGGCGCCGTTGGGACAGCTGTCCTTCAGGACCGCGTTCCTTCTGGCTGTCACTTCCGCTAAACGCGTAGGTGAGCTCTGTGCTCTCTCGGTACGTCCAGAGTGCCTGTCTTTTCGGACCGATTGCGGTGTCACTCTGCGACCTAATCCTGCTTTCGTGCCTGAGAATATCCGGAGTTCTTTCCGCTCCCGGGATATTGTGGTTCAGGCGTTTCGTCCTCCTCCTCACACTGGTGAGTTAGATGCGGGCCTTCACCTGTCATGTCCAGTCCGTGCTTGGGGATTTGCCTCAGCCGTACTCAGGATTTCAGGGTTACCGACCAGCTTTTTGTCTGTTACGGTGGGGCTCGTGCTGGTAAGGCACTGTCGGAGCAGCGCCTGTCCCATTGGTTGTGCGAGGGTGTTACCCTCTGCTACACGCTGGCTGGGCAGGATCCCCCTGGGGGCGTCAGGGCGCACTCCACTCGTGGGGTGGCTGCCTCTGCCGCTCTCCTGGGTGGGGCCTCGGTGGAGGACATCTGTGCTGCAGCTTCATGGTCCTCCCCGGGCTCCTTTGTAAGGTTTTACCTCATGGACATGACCGGGGGTTCTGTCTCCCAGGCGGTTCTGGGGTCTGTGGCCTTTCCTGCTTCCCGTCCTTTGGTCGGGTAGCGGGAGTGTATGGGTATGGGCCGCAGTGTGTTGAGTCACACGTGGTTCCGCCTGTACGGTGTGTTCAAGGGGTTCTGGCTCCCTCTTGTTCGCATTCAGGTGGAGTTGACTGCGCCCCCCCTTCGTTAGGAAGGATGGGGTGACAGGGCTCCCCGCACCCCTTGATGTGGGCTTACGGGTCCTCAGGGGGTACATCTGTCGGGTCTCGCACCCGCTCTTCCCCATTATCTCGTAAGGCTCAGAGCGGGAGCGATGCCATACGAAATATAACGATAGGTTATGTAGATAACCTAGTTATATTAGTATAGGCTAAGCTCCCGCTCTGCGCGCCCTGAGTTCCCTCTTGAGGGATCTTTTCCTGGGACGGGTTTTTGGCGAGGAAGGGTGTGTCATGACCAGAGTCATGATTATATGGGTGGTGCCACCATAAGGGGCGGGGCCCCATACAGGTGGGGTGCATGTGTTTTTGTTCGTGGGAGATACATTAGGTATCACAGGCGATATAGAGTATCTCGTAAGGCTCAGAGCGGGAGCTTAGCCTATACTAATATAACTAGGTTATCTACATAACCTATCGTTAACCTTTCACTACCACACTACAGAAAGTTAACCCTCTCACTACCACACTACAGAAGGTTAACCCTCTCACTACCACACTACAGAAGGTTAACCCTCTCACTACCACACTACAGAAGGTTAACCCTTTCACTACCACACTACAGACGGTTAACCCTTTCACTACCACACTACAGAGGGTTAACCGTTTCACTGCCACACTACAGAAGGTTAACCCTCTCACTACCACACTACAGAAGGTTAACCCTTTCACTGCCACACTACATAATGTTAACCCGCTCACTACCACACTACAGAAGGTTAACCCTTTCACTACCACACTACAGACGGTTAACCCTTTCACTACCACACTACAGAGGGTTAACCGTTTCACTGCCACACTACAGAAGGTTAACCCTCTCACTACCACACTACAGAACCTTTCACTGCCACACTACAGAGGGTTAACCGTTTCACTACCACACTACAGACGGTTAACCGTTTCACTGCCACACTACAGAAGGTTAACCCTCTCACTACCACACTACAGAAGGTTAACCCTTTCACTGCCACACTACAGAAGTTCAAGTTTGTTTTTTATTTGTCACATATAACGTACATGTACTTTACAGTGAAATGCTTGGTTCTGTATGAGCCCCTGAGAATGTGCTTCATACAGTAAAAAAGTAGTAACAGAGGAATAACACGATACACTATACAATATACAATATACAATATACAATATACACTATACAATATACATTATACACTATACACTATACACTATACAATATACACTATACAATATACACTATACAATATACAATATACAATATACAATATACACTATACAATATACATTATACACTATACACTATACACTATACAATATACACTATACACTATACACTATACACTATACAATATACACTATACAATATACTACACTATACAATATACCCTACAATATACACAATACAATATACACTATACAATATACACTATACAATATACAATATACACTATACAATATACACTATACAATATACAATATACACTATACAATATACATTATACACTATACAATATACACTATACAATATACACTATACAATATACACTATACAATATACATTATACACTATACAATATACACTATACAATATACACTATACAATATACTACACTATACAATATACCCTACAATATACACTATACAATATACAATATACACTATACAATATACACTATACAATATACAATATACACTATACAATATACACTATACACTATACACTATACACTATACACTATACAATATACACTATACAATATACACTATACACTATACACTATACAATATACAATATACACTATACACTATACACTATACACTATACAATATACACTATACAATATACACTATACAATATACAATATACAAGCTAAAGTACAACCTAAGTACAATCTAAGTACAGTGAGTAGAAATGCAGACAATGAGGTACAAATTCAGACAATGAGGTACACAAACTTTAAGGCAAGGTGCAAATGAAAATGAGGTATGAATGAATGTAGTGCAAATCTCTTTAATAAATATATAAATATAATGTAGTGTTAAAGTGTCAAATGTGAGTGTTAAGATGAGTGTTTTAAAAAAAATATGTATCCACTTTTTCTCCTTCTCTTTCTGTTTTTTCTCCCATCCCAATTTAGTCGTGCCAATTCCCCCCTCCCCTGTCTTGATCGTTACTCGCATGTGCCCCCCACTGGTCGGTCGTAGGGAGGGTTGAAGAATCTATCGCATGTCCACTCCGATACATGCAGAGTCAGCCAGCCACTTCTTTTCACCTGCCAGCGTGGACTCTCATTGGCGAGGTGTAACGTGTGGGAGGCTCACACTACCCTCGCCATCTCCTGTCCTTGCTGTGCAGGCGCCCTGACCGACCTGTAGGAGTCGCTGTTTACAACGACCAGATTACCACCCATCGACTTCCCTCCCGCTGACTCTGCCAATTGAGTCAGTATGACGGCCGGCCCAAGCCGGAGGCAACGCTGACAGCCAGATTCGATACCGGTGTCTCGCGCGTTGGTGACGAGCGCTTAGACCGCTTCACCCAGATCAGGGGTCGGCAACCTCCGAGGCTGCATGCGGCTCTTTAGCCAATCAGCTGCGGCTCCCTGACAAAAAAATTTAATAATTTAACATTTTTCTTTTACTTTTTTTTTTTTATTATTTTATTTTGGAGATCGATGTCATACTGAGACACTGAAATGAAAAAATATTTCATCAACTAAGATATTTAGTCAACTAAAATATTTCATCAACTAAAATATACAGTACGTCACACCCCGCGCCTCTCCCTGCCGTCTGCAAGTGGCTAATCTTGAGTTTCCGACCCCCCAGTAAGCTAACCATGGATAAATCCAAAAAAAGGAAAGTCTGAGGAAAATAGAGGGTTTAATTCAACGTGGACAGATTAATTTGCTTTCACGACTAACGATGCAGGCTTACCTGTATGCCTGATATGTGGTGCGAAATTTGCGAACAACGAAAAATGTACTTTTTATTTTATAGATTTTCCACAAATAAGGGAAGGACTCAAATAGAGCTGCATAGTTCAGGGTTTTATTTCAAAGTAGGTCTACAGATGCCAGTGTTTTTTCTCCTTTTCTGTGTTTTATTTCAAAGTAGGTCTACACATGGTAGTCTTTTTTCAAAGTGGACTACTTTTTATTTTATAAATGTTCCACAAATAAGGGAAGGACTCAAATATACCTGAATAGTTCAGGGTTTTATTTCAAAGTCGGTCTACAGACACCAGTGTTTTGTCTCCTCTTCTGTGTTTTATTTAAAAATAGGTCTACACAGCCAGTATTTTTTCTCCTCTTCATAAGAGTTTGAGGTTTTCCTTTGTTATAACAGGTAAAAACAGCAATAAAAAGTAAACTTTTTTCTTTTTGTTGCTTTATAATCCCATTAATGCAACAAACTGTGTGCTATAAGTATAAAGTATAATAAATCGCAAATTACTTTGGGTATGCAATTGTCAGGCGTTTTATGCTAAATGTGGGGTATGCTTGGGGATATATAAAACATTATACACTGTGTTATCTTCATTTTAAGGGTAAATAGGTTGTGCGGCTCCCTGAGCATTTTATTTTGTGGGACGGGGGAAAAGTGGCTCTTTTGATAGTAAAGGTTGCTGACCCCTGACCCAGATGATGAGCTACTCTCTCAAAGCCAGAAGCCAGCGAAGACAGACTCAAACCTCTGACGTCATCAGGTATAAAGTCTGGAGCTGCTCTGTTGAATATGAATGGGAGACTGATGTTTGTAGACCCACATAATGTTTGTTTTAGTTTTTATACCCAAATGAGCTTGATTCTATAGTAGTGTTCTCAGTTCTGAAACAGAAAATTATATAAATAAACTCAGAACGTTCCCCTGGCTGCTCTCAGTGTCACCATGACCATCTCAGAACATTCCCCTGGCTGCTCTCAGTGTCACCACGACCATCTCAGAACATTCCCCTGGCTGCTCTCAGTGTCACCAGTACCATCTCAGAACATTCCCCTGGCTGCTCTCAGTGTCACCACGACCATCTCAGAACATTCCCCTGGCTGCTCTCTGTGTCACCACGACCATCTCAGAACATTACCCTGGCTGCTCTCAGTGTCACCATGACCATCTCAGAACATTCCCCTGGCTGCTCTCTGTGTCACCAGTACCATCTCAGAACATTCCCCTGGCTGCTCTCTGTGTCACCAGTACCATCTCAGAACATTCCCCTGGCTGCTCTCTGTGTCACCATGACCATCTCAGAACATTACCCTGGCTGCTCTCTGTGTCACCAGTACCATCTCAGAACATTCCCCTGGCTGCTCTCTGTGTCACCAGTACCATCTCAGAACATTCCCCTGGCTGCTCTCTGTGTCACCAGTACCATCTCTCCCAATCGATTGTTTTTGGAGCATCCATCTATCTATCTATCTAGGTCAGTGGTTCTCAAACTATGGGTCGCGACCCAAATTGGGGTCGCTGGTAGGTGACAGTGCGCATTGGCAAGTACATTTTTTTTTAATTTATTTTTACATTTTTTATGTTCTGGCAACATATCCTGGCTAAATATACCTCGTTTTATAACTGTGTATTGATAACATAGTGCTGTAATTACATTTTCTAATAAATATGCATGATCAAGTTCAACAACGTGTGCTTTTATTTTGATATTCCTTAATTCCACGTTGAAATTACACGATGTGGGGTCCCCAAAAACTAAATAAAATGGGGTCACGGTATGAAAAAGTTTGAGATCCCCTGATCTAGGTCATCCTCGGATGGGCCCTCCATCGGTGCTTCCAGTCATCCCGATCCTCCATGCATCTGGCTAGCTCGCCGGTACGCGTCTATATTAATCCCAGCCCAAGAGTGCTTCGCGTTTCTCTGATTGGCCACGACGCCCATGTGACCGCGGCGCGCGGAAGAGCGGCAGAGCGGAAATAGGCTGCTGCTCCGGCGAAAGAAAGACAGACAGGCATTCTATTGCCATGCTCTGCGACAAACGCTAACCTTAACCAACTCCGAAAAAATGCCTAAACTTAACCCTAACCATAACCAACTCCGAAAGAATGCCTAAACTTAACCCTAACCATAACCAACTCCGAAAGAATGCTAAACTTAACCCTAACCTTAACCAACTCCGAAATAATGCCTAAACTTAACCCTAACCTTAACCAACTCCGAAATAATGCCTAAACTTAACCCTAACCTTAACCAACTCCGAAATAATGCCTAAACTTAACCCTAACCTTAACCAACTCCGAAAGAATGCCTAAACTTAACCCTAACCTTAACCAACTCCGAAAGAATGCCTAAACTTAACCGGCGAAAGAATGCACGTTTATATAGAGAGATGATAAATTAATAAAATGTAAAAAAAAAAAAAATTGAAGTGATTCGAACTTGTCACCAACGCACCGCAGGCTCCACAGCAAGGCGGCGAACGAGTTGAGCTAACCGTCGATGTTAAAACAGGGGGGATTACGGCTGCATAATGCCGCGGCAACCTATGCGCCGCTGCCGCTCTGCCGCGGGGTGTGCTAGGCGTTGGCGCGGCCAATCAGGGAAAACGCGGAAGCACTCGGAAGCACTCTTGGGCTGGGATTAAAGAATAGGCCGCCGGTACTTTCTGCTCCCGCATCTCTCCTGAGTACGTCACTTTAAGGTCTTGCTCGGACGAGTTGACCCACAAGCCCAGGTATTTGAAGTCACTGACTTCCTTTAGAGCAGTGCCTCCGGTTGTTGTTAGAGCAGCTGCAGACTTTATACTTGATGACATTGGCATCACAAATCCAACTTTCAACACTCTAGTTCTGGGATTTCGGACAGAGTCGTTCATGTTCACTAATATCTTTGGATCGTCTTAGACCAGAGGAATAACATGTGTTACGGTTCAAAGTTGGACTCCAAAGCAGAGATGGACACGCTGAGGGGCGTTGCCGGAGTGACCAAATCTACACAGGGAAAAGAGAAAACGTACAAAAAAATCACAGGCACAAAAGTTCATCAGAAATATGGAACGTTCAGCACTGAGTTCAACACTGGGTTCAGCACTGAGTTCAGCACTGGGTTCACACTGGGTTCAGCACTGGGTTCACACTGGGTTCAGCACTGGGTTCACACTGGGTTCAGCACTGGGTTCAACACTGAGTTCAGCACTGGGTTCACACTGGGTTCAGCACTGGGTTCACACTGGGTTCAGCACTGGGTTCAACACTGAGTTCAGCACTGGGTTCAACACTGGGTTCAGCACTGAGTTCAGCACTGGGTTCACACTGGGTTCAGCACTGGGTTCAGCACTGGGTTCAACACTGAGTTCAGCACTGAGTTCAGCACTGAGTTCAGCACTGAGTTCACACTGAGTTCAGCACTGAGTTCATCACTGGGTTCAGCACTGAGTCCAGCACTGAGTTCAGCACTGGGTTCAGCACTGAGTTCAGCACTGAGTTCACACTGGGTTCAGCACTGAGTTCAGCACTGGGTTCAGCACTGGGTTCAGCACTGGGTTCACACTGAGTTCATCACTGGGTTCAACACTGGGTTCACACTGAGTTCATCACTGGGTTCACACTGGGTTCAGCACTGGGTTCAGCACTGGGTTCAGCACTGGGTTCACACTGGGTTCAGCACTGGGTTCAGCACTGGGTTCAGCACTGGGTTCACACTGAGTTCAGCACTGAGTTCAGCACTGGGTTCACACTGGGTTCAGCACTGAGTTCAGCACTGGGTTCACACTGGGTTCAGCACTGGGTTCACACTGGGTTCAGCACTGGGTTCAGCACTGAGTTCAGCACTGAGTTCACACTGGGTTCAGCACTGGGTTCAGCACTGGGTTCAACACTGGGTTCAGCACTGGGTTCACACTGGGTTCACACTGGGTTCATCACTGGGTTCACACTGGGTTCAGCACTGAGTTCAGCACTGGGTTCAGCACTGGGTTCAGCACTGAGTTCAGCACTGGGTTCAGCACTGAGTTCAGCACTGAGTTCAGCACTGGGTTCAGCACTGAGTTCAGCACTGAGTTCAGCACTGGGTTCAGCACTGGGTTCAGCACTGAGTTCAGCACTGGGTTCAGCACTGAGTTCAGCACTGAGTTCAGCACTGGGTTCAGCACTGGGTTCACACTGGGTTCAGCACTGAGTTCAGCACTGAGTTCAGCACTGGGTTCAGCACTGGGTTCAGCACTGGGTTCACACTGGGTTCAGCACTGGGTTCAGCACTGGGTTCACACTGGGTTCAGCACTGGGTTCAGCACTGGGTTCAGCACTGGGTTCACACTGGGTTCAGCACTGAGTTCAGCACTGGGTTCAGCACTGAGTTCAGCACTGAGTTCAGCACTGGGTTCACACTGGGTTCAGCACTGGGTTCAGCACTGGGTTCACACTGGGTTCAGCACTGGGTTCACACTGAGTTCAGCACTGGGTTCAGCACTGGGTTCACACTGGGTTCACACTGGGTTCACACTGGGTTCAGCACTGGGTTCAGCACTGAGTTCAGCACTGGGTTCAGCACTGGGTTCACACTGGGTTCAGCACTGGGTTCAGCACTGGGTTCACACTGAGTTCACACTGGGTTCAGCACTGAGTTCAGCACTGGGTTCACACTGGGTTCAGCACTGGGTTCACACTATGGGAGGCTGCAATTCGAAACTGGACCCCGTAAATGTCCTTTATGTCATGTATGTCATAAATGTCATGATGAATTGAAAATGGGGAACCCTGATGTAAACAAGACGAAAGTCTTTCTCTGGTCTGCATCCCCTTAATAATTGTGTGTATTGAGACGTACTGTATTGTACCCATTCTGCAATCTGTTAATCAAATTTTCAATCAATCAATCAATATTAAGCTTTTTCAAAATGTCTTAGAATTAATCGAATCAAATTGATTTGAACCGTGGACATTTTTTTACGACGCGCTGAATCTTTGCAGAAGAATCGGGAATCAAATTAATCATTGTTTTATTGAATCGTTAACATTCTCCAGTAAAGACCTTCCTCCTCCGGCACTTATTGTAAACAGCTGCAGGACCAGCTCCACAAAAACCCAAATCAAAGGGCGCCAACAGTTCGGGTCTCATCTAAACCTGGCAGTAATCTGCTCATCCATCACTGTCTGAAGCCTAGAGGGCAGGCTGACTTTCTCTGGGGTTTAAAAAGGGAACCTTGTTTATTTAAGATGTCGGCTCTTTGTTGCAGCTTTCACTGACTGATGAAGGCTGTCTTTCCCACATTAAAGGCAGGGTAGCCTTAAAGCCCCAATCCGTAATGCTTGTCCATATCAATGTGGGGTATATGCACATCATATTGAATGAATTAATGAGTTTCTTTATTTTCGAACATACATCATTTTTTTTTATCAAATATTTATTTCGAACATAAATTAAAAACAAATTAAATAAATGTAAACATTTAAATAAAACAATAAAGTAATAAACAGATTAAAAGAACAAACAAGCAAAACAGTAATGTTCGAAAAGGAGTAGGATGAAGTGTAAACGTATGTATTCCTACCCCCTTCACACTCTATTATATTATGCAACTCATATTAGCATATTGTTGAGTTTGATCTGTAGTTCCAAAGCTTTTTTGGAACTTTCTTAAAGGTTCCCAACAGAGTTTTCTTGCAAACGCCTGCCTTTAGTTTATTCCCACCTAAATAGGAAATAGAGTTTCCTGTTGTTGTTCTATAGTCTACAAGCTGAATACACTTCCTACCCACCTTTGCGAGCTCCATTTTCAACATTTTCTTTGCTCTCGCAATGTTTACATCCCAAAGGGTTAGGTCTAGACTCATTGCACACACATCCTCACACTCATGCACACACTCACTTTACTGTAAACAAACACTCACCGTAACACTCACTTTAGACACTTTAAACACTTTAACACTACACCATATTTTATATATTTATTAAAGAGATTTGCACTACATCCATACCTCATTTTTGCATTTAGCATAAAAAATAAAAAGGTTTTTGTACCTCATTGTTTGCATATTTACTTCATTGTACTTTCATTGTACTTAGGTTGTACTTTAGTTTGTATATTGTATTTGTATAGTGTTGGGACTTTTACTTATTTTGAAACTTTGATTGACAGGCAGTTGGCTTGTTAGATTTCGAGGGAGATCGTATTGACCAATCAATTTGAAGCACAACTGCACAAGGGCATGTTTACCCGCCTCCAGTGCACTGTTTTTGTTTTCTACGTCACCCATGTGCTCGTGGTGTGTTGTGTGTGTGTGTGTGTGTGGTGTGCTTGTGTGTGTGTGTGTGGTATGCTTGTGTGTGTGTGTGTGTGTGTGGTGTGCTTGTGTGTGTGTGTGTGTGATCTGCTTGTGTGTGTGTGTTGTGTGTGTGTGGTGTGCTTGTGTGTGTGTGTGTGTGGTGTGCTTGTGTGTGTGTGTGTGTGGTGTGCTTGTGTGTGGTGTGCTTGTGTGTGTGTGTGTGGTGTGCTTGTGTGTGGTGTGGTGTGCTTGTGTGTGTGTGTGTGTGTGTGTGTGTGTGTGTGTGTGTGTGTGTGTGTGTGTGTGTGTGTGTGTGTGTGTGGTGTGCTTGTGTGTCCTCATGCTGGAAGAACATGTGATCAGTGGTGGAAGAAGTACACAGTTCCTTTACTTAAGTAAAAGTAGAAATACTCAGATAAATGAGTACTCTGTTAAAAGTAAAAGTCCTCCATTAATATTCTACTTAAGTAAAAGTAGAGAAGTATTTGCTATTGAATGTACTTAAGTATCGAAAGTAAAAAAATAAATAAAAGAAAAGCTGTTATATAAATGCACCATTTACCATTTAAATACATATGCAACATCTGTTTTATCTAATAAGATAGGTACGTTTCCTGTCTGTTCGCCTCATTCCAATCATTTTTATTGAAGCAATATGGGATTGTCAAGCAAAAAAAAGAAATTGTATACATTCATTTTTAAAATAGATACTTGGAGTTAGTGTATCGATATAATATCGGCATGTGAAATATCGCAATATATCACTGTATAAATTGTTCCCCCCACCCAGAAAAATGTCATTATTTACAGAAGATGGCGGCTCTTTGCAAGCCTTAGTGCTCACTTCTGATTTATTGCTCAGATCTGATTTATTTAGTTTGACTGATCTCCCAAGATTAGATTTCAGTGTGAACTGGTCACGCTCCTGAATTGAACAATGAACAATAACAAATCTACAAATCAAAGAATGTCAATCTAGACAGAGTGACGTAAAAGTCACATGAAAGTCGCATGACACACAGTGAAAAAAACAGATCTGAGTCACATATTATGAGCAAAAAAAATTAGGGCCACTTTTGCCTGCAGTGTGAAAGTAGCCATAGATGCACAACTCAATGACTGAAGGCGGCAGAAACAGGAGGCATTATTGTGAATGTAGGCAGCAGAGCTGTGATGTTATTGTGATGTTATTGTGACTGTAGGCAGGACAGCTCGTAGGGCTGACCTTTGAAGCTTTTTTTGGCAATCGAAGCTTCGGGGGGCCAAGCTTCGATTTAAATTTTTTTTATAATTTTTTTTTATTTGATTTTTTTCATCTTATGTTGTGGGACTTGTACAGCACTTTGGTGAACTTTGTTGTTTTTAAATGTGCTCTATAAATAAAGTGGATTGGATTAATTAATTAAGTAGCCCCTTTCGTGACTGTGACGCAGCCAACAAGGCAGGGCTGTACGTTAACTTTTTTTGCACATAGCACTGGTGCTACAGAGGTTGATAGTTTTGTAGCACAGGCCAAAATCTTGTAGCACGAGAATAAAACGTCTCTAAAATCTCTAAAAACAACCACAAGTAGTGCAGTTCATTACTTAAATAGGTATGTGACTGGCAAGGGACATGCATCTTGCATACAGGGCACACAAAATCCAAACTTTAACAAGAAATGCTTTTAGACAAATTCTTTCTTTATTTGCCCATAATGTAAAACAAAAAGAACAAGGACCTAACCATATAACCGATATGAAGCAGTCCGAGACCAGGCAGCGCTGGTGTGGACTCAGATTACAGGGAAAGCTAGAAACCAACCTAGAAACACCTAGAAACCAACATAACAAATAGATATAATGCATACAAACACCTGTGTACATATTTGTGGAACCAAATAAATAAATGTATTATTATTATTATTATTATTATTATTATTATTATTATTATTATTATTATAATTATTCGTGTGTGTGTGCGTGCGTGTGTGTGTGTGTGTGCACTGCACACGTGTCACAGTTCCAGCATCATGTCTGCTGGCCACTTTTTCAGATCCACACACACACACACACACACACACACACACTATTGCATTAATCAGAACTAAGTACAAGGAACTCTGCATGAATGAAAAGGGCTTTATAAATAAAATGAATTATTATTATTACCTTATTTGCATATTGTCTCGTTATTAGATAGATAGATAGATAGATTGATTGATAGATAGATAATTAATACTTTATTGATCCCGGAGGGGAATTTAAGTAGCCATACGATGGAGTTCTTTTTACAGAGTAAAATTAGAGGCTTAAATTTAGTGAACAGCATTTCTTCCTTGGCGATGCAATATGCCACATTCATCTTAAACGTTACCTCACGGAGATCAGCATCATCCACTCTGGTCGTCTGTTTACTCAGCGAGTGCAAGAGCGTGCCGGCCCGCTCAGGGGTTTGTTAGCGTTGAAGGCATCCCGGGCAAGAATGTGTCGATGGGACGTATTGTGTTTATTAATGTTATCCCTTTTTAGGATATTGTTACCCGCGACATAGGGATTCTCTGATCGGATCTTTTCCGGAGTCTCCCGGCACCAGTGACAGAATAATAATAGCTGCTCTTCCTCGTTAAAAATTAGCCACGGAAAGTCATTTTTCCACTCCGCGTTATATCTGTAAACCTTAATCTTCTCCTTCTCCTGTCTCGTTTCTATTAACGGTGGTCCCTCTCGGGCTCGTTTGGGGTTTTGTACTTCTTTTGGATTTAAAACCTTAAAAAAGCGCTTCATCTTGTCAGAAACTGTCTCAGTCACTGTACATTGAGCTCGCACCTGGCTGCTGGCTCGCGAGTCGCGGGGATATTGTTCGCTAGGGATTATGGGATTTGGTGTTTTGATATGGACTCTACGCGAGACAGGACATTGTTTTTGATCGCACGAGACTACAAATACCAAGTGGATAGCGTGGCGCTGTGGTCCATTTATATACGTCACACTTTTTTTTTTTTTTTTGCTTGGCGACGGGCCATCGCACCCGTGCTAGTGAAGTCAATTCATTCATCGCACAGACTGACGTCAGTGTCGCACGTGCGATATATATCTCGCACCGTACAGCCCTGCAAGGTTTCACTCGGCTGCCCTGGGCCCTATTCCCCGTACCTGGTTCAACTAAGTCGATCAAGAGTCCCATTATCCAGATTCAGTTAACCCGATGTTTGAAGCCGGGATTTTCCTGTTCCTCGAAGGTGGATTCAGTCTCGTTAACTCGAACCAGACTTGAGACCCAGGATAAGTGCGCGCGGCCGCTTCAGTTGAAAAGCCAGCACGTATCGATAGCAGAGATCCTGATTTTCTAACGGCATTGATTGATTAATTGATTTAAAACTTTATTAACAGATTGCAGTACGGCTCAATCGCCTCGCCGACAAGTTAAATGCGTTATCTATAGGCTAATTTTAAGTCCCTCATTACCCCAATCAATCAGATTATATTTCTTTAAACTTGCCTGCTGGCAGTAGGTTTATGGAATGGATAATCAAATGAGATCTTGCTAGCGAAAATAATTTGTTAAACTGTTATACAGAATAAGGATACGGCTCTCTTACCCATTGATTGATGTATGGTGGAACTTTTACTTATCTGCCCTGTGGTGTAACGGTTTCTGCTTTTGACTTTCACACAGGCGGCCCGGGTTCGAATCCCACTTCTCCTAGTCTTTTCCTTCTTTTTGCAATGTAGGAATAATTCAATTTGGTGCACGTTGAGAGCTATATAAAGAATGACATCCTCAATGCATGTAGATTTATAATATTTTAACTTAAAACTAGGCTACTTTTGCGTATAATCATTAATATTATATTCCAAAAAAATTATATTGGAAACGCGGGGTTTCGAACACCGGTCGCCCGGTTGCGAGGATTCAGCACTAGCCGCTGCGCCACTGTGCCAGACAGGATATACTCATTGTTTATGCATTAATGGACGAGAGACCCGTGTTTAGAATATTTTTCTTACCAAAAAATGAAGTTTTATCTCTTTATTCTCAAATGCATTAATGTGACGTCAACGGCTCATTCAATTTCTCAAATCCGTCAAACAGCGCATCTCATCAGACATTTTAATCCCAGTTACAATATCACACAAAAACCACAATCCACGCAGAGACACTTCAATTTTATGCTTGAATGAAACACAATCCGGGCGCTCCGTTAAGCAAATCTACAGCGGAGAATATACGAAACTAATCAGAGCCAAACGGCCGATAGGTTTCATTCATTAAAAATATCCCCGCGGGATTCACATTAGCAATGCGCCGTTATTAAAATAACCACATGCAGCGTGTATCGCGACTCCGAGCGCCGTATATGACGTGCATTATTTTATTTAGGACAAAGTAAATCTATAGGCTCAATATGATTTATTATCAGCATTTAGTTCTATTATTATACATTTCAAAAGCCCCCTCTAGGAAAACGAAGCACAGAAACATAATTCAGAATGGTATAAATGGGATCTAGACTGTGAGAATCATTTCAGGAAGCGAGCTGTCATTTATTTGCGGGGGCGTGGCCATGGTTCATCCGGCTAACTGAAGTTAACCCTGCTCTCGACCAGGCTCAAACTTTTTGATCTGTTGTCATGGTGATTTAGACAATCGCGCGTCGGGGAACAGGAAGGTCCGGCTTAAGTCAGACTAGACAGGAAATTATCCGGCTAACTCAGTTATCCAGGTACGGGGAACGGGGCCCTGCAGTGGGGCTGCTCTCACAGCCAACGACATGACATTACATAATTATGTTGCAACCTTCGTCTATCAAGCAAACAATTATATAAATATTTATATGTAGTTGATAGAGACAAAGGCAGAATTTGACTTAATTAAGCATGTTTTATTAAGACATATTTTTATATGGGTTGGGACACTTTAAAAAAGCAGCAGCGGTCAGGTGGCGTAGCGGAGATTGCGTTCGTCACCAACACCGGAGACGCTGGATTCGCCTGTTCGAATCCAGCTCACAGCTCCGGCGTTGTCACCAGCTTGGCTGGCCGTTCACACTAATACAATTGGCTGTATTAGAGGGTGGGAAAGCTGGCGGGGTGGGTCCGGGTCGTTGTAAACAGCGACTCCTACAGTTCGGTCGGGGGGCCTGCTCAGCGCGGATAGGATCTAAGGGGGGTAGTGTGATCCTTCCACACGTTACACCCTCTCAGTGAGAGTCCGCGCTGCCAGGTGAAAAGAAGCGGTTGATTGGCTAGACGTGTGTTGGAGGAAGCACGTGATAGCCTCCACTCTCCCAGACCGACTGTGGGGGATAAGTGCGCAGCGACCAGGAAGGGGATTGGGAATTGGCATAACGACTAATATTGGGATGGGAGAAAATCGGAGGAAAAAGGAGGGGGAAAAAGATCAATACAAAAAAAAATAAAAAAAAGCAGCACAATGAACACAAATCTGTCCAACATCTTAAATAACAAACGGCATTGCTTCGCTTCTTCGTCGACATGTCTGCTGCACATGTCCTTGTTGTTTTCAACACAGATAATCTCCACGTGCTTGTTGTAGAGAGGTGGAGTCGAGGCGCCGCTTACTTTCGTTTCATTGGAATGGAGGCGGGAAGGGCAGGCGCCGCTTACTTTCGTTTCATTGGAATGGAGGCGCAAGATTTTGGAGTAAAAAAAAAATATTATAATAATAATAATATATATATATATATATTTTTTTTACTTCGATTTCTTTTTTAATGTTCGAAGCTTGTGCCATCGAACAAAGCTTCGAAGCTTCGAAGTATTTAAGACAGCCCTAGACAGCTGTAATGTTATTGTGACTGTAGGCAGGACAGCTGTAATGTTATTGTGACTGTAGGCAGGACAACTGTAATGTTATTGTGACAGTAGGCAGGACAGCTGTAATGTTATTGTGACTGTAGGCAGGACAGCTGTAATGTTATTGTGACTGTAGGCAGGACAGCTGTAATGTTATTGTGACTGTAGGCAGGACAGCTGTAATGTTATTGTGACTGTAGGCAGGACAGCTGTAATGTTATTGTGACTGTAGGCAGGACAACTGTAATGTTATTGTGACAGTAGGCAGGACAGCTGTAATGTTATTGTGACTGTAGGCAGGACAGCTGTAATGTTATTGTGACTGTAGGCAGGACATTTGTAATGTTATTGTGACTGTAGGCAGGACAGCTGTAATGTTATTGTGACTGTAGGCAGGACAGCTGTAATGTTATTGTGATTGTAGGCAGGACAGCTGTAATGTTATTGTGACTGTAGGCAGGACAGCTGTAATGTTATTGTGACTGTAGGCAGGACAGCTGTAATGTTATTGTGACTGTAGGCAGGACAACTGTAATGTTATTGTGACTGTAGGCAGGACATTTGTAATGTTATTGTGACTGTAGGCAGGACAGCTAATGCTAATGTTATTGTGACTGTAGGCAGGATAGCTGTAATGTTATTGTGACTGTAGGCAGGACAGCTGTAATGTTATTGTGACTGTAGGCAGGACAGCTGTAATGTTATTGTGACTGTAGGCAGGACAGCTGTAATGTCATTGTGACTGTAGGCAGGACATTTGTAATGTTATTGTGACTGTAGGCAGGACAGCTAATGCTAATGTTATTGTGACTGTAGGCAGGATAGCTGTAATGTTATTGTGACTGTAGGCAGGACAACTGTAATGTTATTGTGACTGTAGGCAGGACATTTGTAATGTTATTGTGACTGTAGGCAGGACAGCTAATGCTAATGTTATTGTGACTGTAGGCAGGACAGCTGTAATGTTATTGTGACTGTAGGCAGGATAGCTGTAATGTTATTGTGACTGTAGGCAGGACAGCTGTAATGTTATTGTGACTGTAGGCAGGACAACTGTAATGTTATTGTGACTGTAGGCAGGACATTTGTAATGTTATTGTGACTGTAGGCAGGACAGCTAATGCTAATGTTATTGTGACTGTAGGCAGGATAGCTGTAATGTTATTGTGACTGTAGGCAGGATAGCTGTAATGTTATTGTGACTGTAGGCAGGACAGCTGTAATGTTATTGTGACTGTAGGCAGGACAGCTAATGTTATTGTTACTGTAGGCAGGACAGCTGTAATGTTATTGTGACTGTAGGCAGGACAACTGTAAGGTTATTGTGACTGTAGGCAGGACAACTGTAATGTTATTGTGACTGAATTTAATTCCACTGCTGTGCAGACCAGCTGGCCCCCGTCTTCACTGACATCTACAATACATCCCTATAACTCTGTTCAGTCCCACAGTGCTTTAAGCAATCCACCATCATCCAAGTCCCCAAAACCACCAAAATAACCTGTCTCAATGACTACAGACCCATAGCCCTTACATCAGTAGCGATGAAATCATTTGAACATCTGGTCCTGGACTACCTCAAAACCGCCACAGAACCCCACATGGACCCACACCAGTTTGCGTACCGGACCAACAGGTCAGTAGAGGACGCCATCAACCTGGCTCTCCACCACACTCTACAGCACCTGGAAACCCCCAACACCTACACCCGTATCCTGTTTATTGACTTCAGATCAGCTTTTAACACCATCTCCCCCTGTATACACTGTACACTGTACATTGGAATACTGACAAAGCCATACATTTACTGTACAACTGGGTTAGGACATTTGTAGGGGCCAGTTTCGAATTGCAGTCTCCCGTAGGTGTTCTTTGAGAGTGCTTTTGAAAGTGGGTAGTGATTCACATTCCTTTACAGCTTTGGGTAGGGCGTTCCACATTGATGTGGCATAATTGCGAAACAAGATACAATATGTATATACAGTTGAAGAAAAAAGAATAATAAATAAATATGCTACCCTCTCTTTCCTATGCCGATAGCCATGATCGTACATACTTTTTGAAGCCAGTTAACCCGGGGCCTGTTTAATGCTGCTGGGCAGGCTGTTCCACAGTGCTGCAGCTGAGTAAAAGAAGGTCTGCTGGCCGTACGAAATGAGTTTGAATCTAAACTGAACCATGTTTGTGTCTCTACCTCTGGTTTCATGGCTATGATTGTTTTTTACATATTGGAAGTAATTGTGAAGATAGCTTGGCACCTCCCCTTTATAAATCCTATAGACTAGGCATAGTTTAATCATGGATACTCTTTTTTTCCACCCTGAGCCACCCTAGGCAAAAGGAAAAAGCCCTCAGCTCGGAACTAGGCAAAATCTGCATATGGCTCGCCGACAACAAACTATCATTACACATGGGCAAAACAGAGTCCATTCTCTTCGGTTCAAATAACAAACTCAGCAAAACCGACGGCTTCTCGGTTACAGTGGGTGACAATATTATCACAAGGAAAGATGAAATTACCTACCTGGGTTCCATCCTAGAGGCTAATCTTTCCTGTGACAAAATGGCATCCAATGTAATAAAAAAAAGTCAACCAACGAACGCGATTCTTGTACCGGATCTCCTCTCTGGTAAACAAGAATACCCTGAAGACTCTGGCAGGAGCACTCATTCAAGGGTACTACGACTATGCTTGCACCTCATGGTACCAAAGCACCTCAAAGGCACTAAAAAACAAATTACAAACATCTCAAAACAAGCTAGTCAGACTACTACTTGACCTGACTCCTAGAACCCACCTCACCCTGCCCACTTTGACAACCTAGGATGGCTTAGAGTAGACGACAGAGTACAGCAACTTGCAATGGGCCTGGTCTACAAGATACACTACGCGACCAAGGTACCCATGTACATGTCAAAATACTTCCCAAAGGTCAGTGAATACCACGATCACAACACCAGAGGGAGCTCCACAAATCATGTAAAACCCAGATTCGGCTCAAACAAGGGACTAAACACGTTTCGCAATTATGCCACATCAATGTGGAACCCCCTACCCAAAGCTGTAAAGGAATGTGAATCACTACCCACTTTCAAAAACACTCTCAAAAAACACCTACGTGAGACTGCAATTCGAAACTGGCCCCTACAAATGTCCTAACCTAGTTGTACAGTAAATGACCAAGTAAGGCTTTGTCAGTATTCCAATGTACAGTGTAAAATGTGTGTGTGTCCCCTACCCAACCCCCCCCCCCCCCCCCCCACCTCCAATGTACAGCCCTCACCCAACCCACCCAACCCCACCCCACCCATCCAACCTCCTCCAATGTACAGTTTCTACGCCAAATGTATATACACTCCTTTTCTGGACACTTTTGTATCACAAACAGTACTGTATTTGCAAATCTGATATGTCATAAATGTATAGATGTAGCAGTACTGTCTATCTGTATGTCATGTATGTCATATATGTTATGATGAATTGAAAATGGGGGACCCTGATGTAAACAAGACGAAAGTCTTTCTCTGGTCTGCATCCCCTTAACAATTGTATGTATTGAGCTGTACTGTACTGTACCCATTCTGCAATCTGTTAATAAACTTTTCAATCAATCAATCAATCAAAGGCTGTTGAAGTGGGGCTTGTCTAAGTGAGTACAGGTGGGGAGCTGCAGGACTATCCTAACTAGCTTGTTCTGGGCAGTTTGAAGTCTATTTTTCAAGTTGCTGGGGGCACTGTCATACCAGGACAAACAAGCATAGTCAAAATGACACTGAACTAATGCCCCTGCAAGTGCTCTAAGAGCTTTCCTGTCCAGGTATTTAGAATTTCTTGCTAGGACTTTTATTGAATGAATGAATGAATGAAAACTTTATTTAACAGATTGCAGAATGGGTACAATACAGTACGGCTCAATACATACAATTGTTAAGGGGATGCAGACCTGAGAAAGACGTTTGTCTTGTTTCCATCAGGGTCCCCCATTTTCAATTCATATAGACATATATGACATACATGACATACAGATAGTCAGTACTGCTACATCTATACATTTATGACATACCAGATTTGCAAATACAGTACTGTTTGTGATACAGAAGGAGTCAAGAAAAGGGAGTATATACATTTGACGTAGAAACTGCACATTGGAGGAGGTTGGGTGGGGGGGGTTGGGTACATTGGGATATTGACAACCATACTGGGTAATTTACATTGGAGGTGGTTGGGGGGGGGGGGGGGGGGGGGGGCACACTGTATAAACAAGTAACACTGTACATTGAGGGGGGGGGGGAGGAGACACTGTACAAACAAACACAATTGTACATTGAACTATTGACAAAACCATACTAGGTAAATTACTGTACATTGGAGGGGGTTGGGTTAGGATATTTACAGGGGCCAGTGTTGAATTGCAGTCTCCCGTAGGTGTCCCTTGAGAGAGGTTTTGAAAGTGGGTAGTGATCCACATTCCTTTACAGCTTTGGGTAGGGCGTTCCACATTGATGTGGCATAATTGCGAAACGTGTTTAGTCCCTTATTTGAGCCGAATCTGGGTTTAACATGATTTGTGGAGCTCCCTCTGGTGTTGTGATCGTGGTATTCACTGACCTTTGGGAAGTATTTTGACATGTACATGGGTACCTTGGTCGTGTAGTGTATCTTGTAGACCAGGCCCATTGCAAGTTGTTGTACTCTGTCGTCTACTCTAAGCCATCCTAGGTTGTCGAAGTGGGCAGGGGTGAGGTGGGTTCTAGGAGTAAGGTCAAGCAGTAGTCTGACCAGTTTGTTTTGAGATGTTTGTAATTTTGTTTTTAGCGCCTTTGAGGTGCTTTGGTACCATGAGGTGCAAGCATAGTCGTAGTACCCCTGAATGAGTGCTCCTGCCAGAGTCTTCAGGGTGTTCTTGTTTACCAGAGAGGAGATCCGGTACAAGAATCGAGTTCGTTGGTTGACTTTTTTTATTACATTGGATGCCATTTTGTCACAGGAGAGATTAGCCTCTAGGATGGAACCCAGGTAGGTAATTTCATCTTTCCTTGTGACAATATTGTCACCCACTGTAACTGAGAAGCCGTCGGTCTTGCTGAGTTTGTTATTTGAACCGAAGAGAATGGACTCTGTTTTGCCCATGTGTAATGATAGTTTGTTATCAGCAAGCCATATGCAGATTCTGCCTAGTTCCGAGCTGAGGGTTTTTTCAACCTGTAACTTGTTCTTGTCAGAGACCAGCAGGGCTGAGTCGTCCGCAAACAGGAACAAGTTGCAGTCACAAGCTGACGACATGTCATTTGCATAAATTAGGAACAGTAGCGGTCCTAGTATGCTTCCTTGTGGAACACCACAGCTCACTGTGAGGGGGGGGGATAGGGTACCGTTTACCTCCACCATCTGTTCCCTCCCCTCAAGGTAGGATTGCATCCAGCTCACTGATAGACTATCAAAACCAATTGCTTTTAGCTTGTCAATCAGAATGGAGTGATTGACCGTGTCAAAGGCCTTTTGTAGGTCCAGCATGACCATGCCGCAGTATTTGCCTGCGTCCACCTCTTGTTTGATGTGGTCATTCAAATAGAGAAGGCATGTGTCAGTGGAGTGGGATGTTCTGAAGCCAGATTGGAATTCGTAGATTAGATTTTTTTCCGCTAGGTACTTTTCGACCTGTTCGTAGACTATTTTTTCCATGACTTTCGAGATGGAGGTGAGAATAGAAACAGGGCGGTAGTTGCCTGGGTCTAATTTGCTGCCCTTTTTGTGCAGAGGGGTCACCCTCGCAATTTTGAAGTCCTTGGGGACGTGTCCCTGTTTTATGGAGAGGTTTATTATGTGTGTGATGATTGGTGTGATGGCGGCTGCTGAGTCTCTGAGGAATTTGGAGGGGATGTTGTCATGGCCAGTGGCCTTGTTAGGTTGGAGGGCGCTCAGTTTATTGAGTACCTCATCTGTTGTTACCATTTCCAGCTTGAAGTCATCCTTGCGGACCCCTAGGTTTTTGTAGTAAGCTACTATGTGTTCTACCCCATAAAGCCCTGAGTGGGAGGGTAGTTTGTTTACCAGTGTTGTGGCTATGTTTGTGAAGAAAATGTTTAAGTAATTGGCTACATCCAGCTTGTCTGTGATGAGCGTGTTGTCAGTTTTTATGTTTATGTTTGAGAATCTGGTTTTAAGTTTTTTACTGCATCCTAGTTGATTATTGAGTAATTTCCAAAGTTCACGTGGTTTGTTTTTGTTTTCCTCAGTTTTGTCATTGATGAAATTCTTTTTTGCAGTTTTGATCATGGAGTTTACGTCGTTTCTTAGTCTGTTTCTTTCTAGTTTGAGTTCAGTCACGTGGGCTTGGAGTTCACTGCTCGTGCTTTTAGTAAGCTTTGACTGACTTTTACGAAACTCAGAGCATTTTTTGTCTCTGGTTTTCATAGCGGCCAGTATTTCGGAGTGCATCCACGGCTCAGCGCGATTTTTTACCCTGGTGGTTCTTAGGGGGGCCATGTCGTTTAGTATTGCTGAGAATTTGGTTTTGAAACCAAGCCATGTTTCGTCAACCAGTGTACCATTGAGTTCATCTGACCAGTCCAGACTCTCCAGTTCAAGGTTGAAGGCCTCGCTAGAGTAGGTTTTGAGGTCTCTAGATGTGTTAACCTTGGCTATTACCTTTTTCGTCATGCTTTCCCCTAAGAGTGTGTTTTCTAAAGTACACCCTAGATACACCACTGATTTGGTACTGGTGACAACTGAGCTACCTAACTGTATCTTGAAACCTTCCTGTTTTTTCTGTTTCCTTGTAGTAGAAAATAAAATAGATTCTGTTTTTCCTAAATGGAGAGACAGTCGATTTTCTGAAAGCCACTGACTGACATTTCCTAACTCCATGCTAAGTCTTTCAATAACCGCTTTGCTTATGTTTGACACCATGAGAGCCGAATCATCCGCGTAGAGCAGGAGATCACATGAGCAGGCTGACTGCATGTAATTTATATAAAGAGGGCTCTTCTCCCTCTACAACACCAACCAGTTCACCCCCCTGGACAGTTCAGTCAAGGCCTTCAAATACGCCGCAGACACCACCATCCTGGACCTCATCTCCAACAATGACGAGTCAATTTACCGGCAGGAGGTGAACAGAGCAGCTCAACCAACAACCTCCTGCTCAACACCTCCAAAACCATGGAAATTGCCATAGACTTCAGACTACAGGAAAGAAAAACACCCATACTCCCAATAACCATCTCAGACCAACCCATAACCCTAACGGAATCATTCATGTTCCTTGGCACCCACATCTTAATCCAAAGCATCCTCCACCTCATCCATCACAGTCTGGTACGGTTCCACTGACAAAAACACACCAAACACAAACTCCAACGCATCACCAAGACAGCCTCCAAAATTATTGGCTGCCCCCTCCCCTCTCTGGACTCCATCTACACCTCACCCCCAGCACACCACATATTCCAGCGCATGCCCTCAGGTTGCTACAGGTCAATTTGAACCAGACACACGCTTCACAAAAACTTTTCCCCACAGCAATTCGAACATTAAACACCCTGGCCCGCCCCCCCCCTTGCACAGACACGCAAGCATCCAACACTGACTGACACTGTTATATGTGACTGTCCTGTATGTATTTATTGTGGGGATTTGGAGGGGGGCGTTTGATGTTTCATGTTGATGTCCCAGTGCTATTTAACATGCTTTACCGAAAGCAATTACCACCAACCATTGTTGTGTGGCATTAAAGTATCTTGTACTGTGTAGGCAGAAGAGCTGTAACGACCATTCGAGGGTGTCGGCTCCTCCAACATGTGGTTCTGCTTTTTCCTCAGACTCGTTTTTCCCCACTATTCCCGTGAACAGCCTCACAAAAAACGAAGGAATGGAATGTTGTAATTGTTTATCATCAGGTTGTGTTTTAGCGAGAAGAGTTTAAGACGACTATACCGGTACTATAGGCCAAGCTAGAAGCTAAACTTAGTCTGAGTATTGCCCGGTGCGCATGTTTGGAGCGAGGCTGTTTTTTCCAAGATCCTTGTATGTTCACGTCTCCTTTGCGTTTACCCAGAGACAACAACTAAGTGTGTGTGTGTGTGTGTGTGTGTGTGTGTGTGTGTGTGTGTGTATCTGATCATATCTGGTTGTGTTTTCCCGTGCCGTGCATCTATTTATGTGTGGGCGGGTGTGTGTGTGTGTGTGCGTGCATGTCTGTGTCGCAATTTCACACAAGATACTGGAACAAGCGGCTTCTTTTATTGCGGGCCGCGCTTCCTGCTTGCCTTGGCGGCATTTGTACTGCAGAGACAGAGAGTATGGTCTGGCTGGAAAATCCCAACGAGCTGCTTCTGTCACTCTTCATGAAACACTTCCTTTCTCCCTAGCTGGCCGCGGGCCACGGGTTGCTATGGCGACCGCACCGACTCGCCACACCGCACGTGCAACGTCGGGCCAAGGTCTTTACGTTATGTCAGGTCTAGACAACAGCGATGGCCCTAATGATTGCGCTTCCTTGGCAACATGTTTGTCAGCGATCATGGGCTCAGGGCTGGGATCTGGATTTGGACAAAGCGGGCAGATGCTCTGGGGCCGTGAACCGCTGTTTGATTTTTGTCTCCCATCTGAGAAGACTTTTGTTGTTAAATATTTATAAGACCAGAGACGTCCATAGCTGATAGAACTTTATAGTATAGATATTTTCAAACATGACAACGTAAACCTTCTAATTGGGCCCAAGCTGTTCTAGCAATGGCACTCTGAGGAGATAACAGCAGAATAGCCGTTCTTATACATTCTCTCTCAGTGAAATAACAGTGAACTTAAACCAGTCCTTATTTTACTGCAGACCCTTTAGAACCCCCTCAAGTACCCCTGGGGGTCCCCAGACCCCATGTTGAGAGCCATTGCTAGAACACTGGTCCCATGACAGTCCATGAGTTAACTTCCTCAACCTCATTATATATAACCCTGATTTCTGACCATGACTCACCGTCATTATATATAACCCTGACATCTGACCATGACTCACTGTCATTATATATAACCCTGACATGAATGAATGAATGAATGAATGAATGAATGAATGAATGAATGAATGAATGAATGAATGAATGAATGAAAACTTTATTTAACAGATTGCAGAATGGGTACAATACAGTACGGCTCAATAATACACACAATTGTTAAGGGGATGCAGACCAGAGAAAGACGTTTGTCTTGTTTACATCAGGGTCCCCCATTTTCAATTCATAGTGACATTTATGACATACACAACATACATGACATTTATGGCATAGGGACATACATGACATACAGGTATTTAGTACTGTTACATTTGTGACATATACGATATTCAAATATACAGTACTGTTACCCATAGATCCTGACAGAGTATATACATATGATGGGGAGGGGACTGTACATTAGGAGGGGGTGGGTGGGTGGGAGAGAAATATACATACGGTGCGGAGGAGACTGTACATTTGGAGGGGGTGGGTGGGTTTAAGAGAAATATACATACGGCGGGGAGAGAACGGTGGGGAGACTGTCTATTAGGAGGGGGTGGGGGTGGGGGGGTTTGGACATTTACGCCTCCCGTAGGTGCTCTTTAAGAGGGGTTTTGAATGTGGGTAGGGATTCACATTCCTTTACAGCTTTGGGTAGGGCGTTCCACATTGATGTGGCATAATTGCGAAACGTGTTTAGTCCCTTGTTTGAGCCGAATCTGGGTTTAACATGATTTGTTGAGCTTCCTCTGGTGTTGTGGTCGTGGTATTCACTGACCTTTGGGAAGTATTTTGACATGTACATGGGTACCTTAGTCGTATAGCCCATTGCAAGTTGCTGTCGTCTACTCTAAGCCATCCTAGGTTGTCAAAGTGGGCAGGGGTGAGGTGGGTTCTAGGGGTAAGGTCAAGTAGAAGTCTGACCAGTTTGTTTTGTGATGTTTGTAATCTTGTTTTTAGCGCCTTTGAGGTGCTTTGGTACCATGAGGTGCAAGCATATTCGTAGTACCCTTGAATGAGTGCTCCTGCCAGAGTCTTCAGGGTATTCTTGTTTACCAGAGAGGAGATCCGGTACAAGAATCTAGTTCGTTGGTTGACTTTTTTTATTACCTTGGATGCCATTTTGTCACAGGAAATAATTTGCCTCTAGGATGGAACCTAGGTATGTAATTTCATCTTTCCTTGTGACAATATTGTCACCCACTGTAACTGAGAAGCCGTCGGTCTTGCTGAGTTTGTTATTTGACCCGAAGAGAATGGACTCTGTTTTACCCAGGTGTAATGATAGTTTGTTATCAGCGAGCCAGGTGCAGATTCTGCCGAGTTCAGAGCTGAGGGTTTTTTCAACCTGTAACTTGTTCTTGTCAGAGACCAGCAGGGCTGAGTCGTCCGCGAACAAGAACAAGTTGCAGTCACAAGCTGACGACATGTCATTTGTATAAATTAGGAACAGTAGCGGTCCTAGTATGCTTCCTTGTGGAACACCACAGCTCACTGTGAGGGGGGGGGGGGTAGAGTACCGTTTACCTCCACCATCTGTTCTCTCCCCTCCAGGTAGGATTGCATCCAGCTCACTGATAAACTATCAAAACCAGGGGTCTTAAAAAAAAAATATTCCCAAAAAAAAATAAAAAAATGTCAGTCATGTCATCACAAACACTGGCATTTAAAGGGTACAAATAAAACAATCCCTGCACCAGAATGCAGGAAATTAAGTCTTTGTAACACAAAATCTCCTGGTGGGGGACCCCCCGCTTAAAAAGTGGCCTGACTGGGGCTATATTTCGCAACTATATGTCCTGGCCTGAATGATTTCCCCAGTCTGGCCCTGGTTAAAAGCCTCCAATGCTTATTAGTGTGTGTGCGTTTGAACGTTTGCATGTTTCAACCATACATTTCCATAAAAATAAATAAAAATACTTGAAACCCTTTTTGTGTGGAATATTTTATGCGGCCCAGCCTCACCCAGACTCTACCTCCAGTGGCCCCCAGGTAAATTGAGTTTGAGACCCCTGATCAAAACCAATTGCTTTTAGCTTGTCAATCAGAATGGAGTGATTGACAGTGTCGAAGGCCTTTTGTAGGTCCAGCATCTGACCATGACTCAACCTTATTATATATAACCTTCGCATATAACCATGATTCAACCTCATTATATACAGTATAACCTTGGCATATAACCATGACTCAACATCATTCTATCTATCTATCTATCTATCTATCTATCTATCTATCTATCTATCTATCTATCTATCTATCTATCTATCTATCTATCTATCTATCTATCTATCTATCTATCTATCTATCTATCTATCTATCTATCTTTCTATACATTTACATTTATTTATCTTTATACAACGGCATGCAAATTTCTCGATTCTGATTGGCCATTAACACGTCTTTATTGGCAACAATCCACGCTGCTGGCCCAGGACCCGCCCACAACCGACCCACATCACATCACTCCGCCGGATCACAAGAAGGTGGCCAATAATCTTTACAAATGGATATGTTAATGGCGACTAAACGACTAAATATCAAGCGATTCTGTCAAGGGGAATGTGTTAGCCCTTTAAACAATGTTGGATGATGTAATTGATGGGTCTTGACTCAATCTAGAACAAAAGAAAAATCGCGGATTGATTGATAGATTAATTGATAGATTTAAATTTCTTCCTTCCTACTCTCTACTGACTGCAGCGTTCTCTCTCACTGTCCGACGCTGGCGTACCCACAAACACACACACACACACACACACACACACACACATACACACACACACACACACACACACACACACACACACACACACACACACACACACACACTGTGACACACACACACACACACACACGCACACACACACACACACACACACACACACACACACACACACACACACTCCTGTCTGCAACAGCGGGGGAGTCAGACTGAGAGAGAAGCAGCGCTGTTTTAAGTGAGCATGGTCTATTGAATTGATTGATTGGTTGATTGCTAATTTTATTACTGTACCCCTGGTTTCCAACTGGTTAAGTTTAGGCTAAAAGAAATAAATAAAAAAATAGGGCGAAGAAAACGTTTTTTTCCTATAGGGCAAAGAAAACGTTTTAATTTGTTTTACCTACTTTATATTCTGCATCTGGTAATAAAATTTTCAATCAATCATTCCAATAATACACAGTTGGATGTGTTAGTTGGTTGGATGCACTTCAAGCTGCTTCCACATGAGGCAACTTCTCTCAATCATTCCAATAATACACAGTTGGATGTGTTAGTTTGGTTGGATGCACTTCAAGCTGCTTCCACATGGAGTTGTGGGAACTACTTTTTCTGGCGGATGGTTTTTTCAATAAATCTTCGATTAATGTGTGTTTATTGTATAGAAATAAGGTTGGATGAATCTGGCAGTTGTATAAAAGCTTTACACCACGTGCAGTCGTGATTTGTGACCAATAAACCATGCCTAGGGGGGTCTAACGACCCTCGGCTGCGCCTCGGGCCTAACAACCACCCCTAGGCATGGTTTATTGGTCACAAACCACTCCTGCGTGTGATGTAATGCTTAAATCTATATCTATCAATCAATCAATCAATTCTCAAGTCAACATATGTTCAGCACAGAGACATTCCTGTCAGAGCCACAGTAGCGTTCATATACAGTAGGCCTGTTCCAAGGAACCACGTGATTCGCCTCCTCTTGCACAGTCGGATTCACAGGAAGCAGTTCAACATCAACCACGACGATGACGAAAGCCGCCACTCCTACGGTTGAAGCGAATGAAAACATAACACAAGCAGGCCGGGCTCCAGTGGCCATGAGTCATGTTCCAAACATGCCTTGACATCGACACCCCGGGTGGCTTACATCACACGCTTGGCACAGTCAGCCGACAACTCTGCTGATGTTGACGTAGCGCCAGCTAGCTTGTAGCTACCAGGTCAAACCAGCTTCCAGAGAGAGAGAGGAAGAGGAAGAGAGAGAGAGGGAGGGAGGTGGGGCTTTCTCCTAACTCCACGCCTTGTTCCGCTTTTTCCCTGAAAAGTCACACTGTCACACAGTCACAGTCCTCTGTTGGATCTCCTCCTCATACGACTACTGCACAGAGCACACTGGACACTTAGACACAGGGGTGTAAAGTACTTGAGTAATTGTACTTCGTTACAATACTTAAGTACTGTTTTTGGGGATTTGTACTTTACTTGAGTATTATTAGGTTTGTATACTTGTACTTTTACTCAATTACATTTCAGAGAAAAAAAAATACTTTTTATTCCTTACATTTAAAATGCAGACCTACAAAGTACAAAGTACAAATCTTGCAGGTCCAACCATTTTAATTAGTATATTTGTTTCTCTGGCCGAACTAACGTTAACGTTATTAACTTATTAATCCTGCTGCCGCACTTTATTTAAAAACAGCCAATCAAATCCCCATCAATGGAAAATGTACCCGCCCATACCCATGCTGATTGGTCCTTGTGCAAGACCAGAAAGCGGGGATCTTTGATTAAACACAATAATTTCATATCAAATGAAAACTTGGCCCATGATTGAATGAGTTTGAGACCCCTGGTCTATCCCTTGCAATATTTTTTTAATTTTTTTTACTTTAACTTTTTTATTTTTTTAACGTTTTTAGTACTTAAGTACATTTAACTCATTCAGCGCCATAGCCAGCGCCCATCTCTGCTCTCTATGGCCAGCTTTCCATTGCCTATTTTCACGACATTTCACGATCTTTGCGGATCTATTGTATATTCTATATTATAGCTATGGAGAAAATAGTCCGGCTCATTTGACAGACACTATTTGTAGTCCAATATGTAAAAAATAGTTAATTTATTCATGTATATGTTCGCGTGTTATCCCGTGGGGAATATTGTATAGTTTCAGAGTGATCCGGGCTAATTCCTTGCGTTGCTCGCCTGGACACGATACTATTTCCAAATCAAAGGTATTATGTTTCATCATGAAGGCATCAAAGGGGGGGGGGGGGGTCGTTTTGTGATGCTCTGATCGTCAGCAACGGCATACATACGTTGATCGTTGCGATCGATGTGAAATCATTATAGGATCAAAGTAGGATTGACGTCATATAGTCCTTACCTTTACTAGGAGGTATTCCAAAATGAATATTCCAATTGTCTGATCGCGATTTACAGTATTGATGTCCATCGGGTCCCTGACATGAAATGGGACAAAATATGCATCAAGTGTGCTGGACGCGTTCCAAGTTGCTTGAATGAAGCGTTTCACTTGCCCGGGTCCAAATTCTCCGCCCGGACCATATACAATGTAACACACAGTGTGAAATAAGGTTTCAAAGGGTAGGCGATACTGCCACCTAGCATGATTCGGCCGGCATTGCACTCTCGAGGTCTCAGAATGAGTTCCAATGATAACACAGAGGTCCGTGAGAGTGTATAGAATATTAAAATTGAAGAAAATAAAATTATCGAAAAACGTAATATTACGTGATTGGCGCTCAACCGCTGGCGAGCAAACACGTATTATTACGCGGTTGGCGCTGAATGAGTTAAAAGTAGAAACTTTTTTACTTTTACTCAAGTGTGTTTTTAGCCAGATACTCTGACTTTTACTTGAGTACGATTTTGAGACTGTACCCATACTTTCACGTATAATTTCTGGGTACTTTTTTACACCCCTGCTTAGACGTGACTTCCATGCCTTAGGATCTGCGGAAAAATGTACTTTTACTATTTACTATTTCGAAATCAAATCTATATTAATTATCGGTATTATGTTTCATCATGAATGCATGAAAGGGTGGGGGGGGGGGGTAGTTTTTTGATGCTTTGATCATCACCAACGGCATACGTTGTGGAGTAACGTTACAGACACAGTCATGGTTGGATCACAGCAGGATTGATATCATATAGCCCTTACCTTCACTAGGATGTGCCCCAAAAAGAATATTCCAATTATCTGATCGCGAGTCCCAGTATTGGTGTCGATCGTTTCGCCAACATAATCCACCACACATCATGCATCGGGAGCATTCAACGCTTGTCCGATCTGGACAACCGCTCCGCTTGCCCGACAAAGAAAAGTCCGACCGGAGACATTTGATCGACGCACAAGCCAAGATATAATGTTTCAAAGGGTGCTCGGCACTGCCACCTGGGTGGATGCGGCCGGTATTGCACTTTGGCATTCTCAGGATGATTCCCCATGTTAACCCCGAGTCCGTGTGCCTGTAATGAATGGAAATATCAATAAGGTTGGGTCATAATGTGCTAGTCTGACACTATACACCCTCCTCCTCCTCCTCCACTTATTCCTACTATACAATCACTTCTCCTCCTCCTACTATATAAACACGTCTCCTCCTCCTACTATATAAACACGTCTCCTCCTCCTACTATATAACCACTTCTCCTCCTCCTACTATATAACCACTTCTCCTCCTCCTACTATATAACCACTTCTCCTCCTCCTACTATATAACCACTCCTCCTCCTCCTACTATATAACAACTACTCCTCATCCTCCTCCTATATAACCACTCCTCCTCCTCCTACTATATAACAACTACTCCTCATCCTCCTCCTATATAACCACTCCTCCTCCTCCTATATAACCACTCCTCATCCTACTATATAACAACTCCTCCTCATCCTCCTCCTATATAACCACTCCTCCTCCTCCTACTATATAACCACTCCTCCTCCTACTATATAACTCCTCCTCCTACTATATAACCACTCCTCCTCCTACTATATAACCACTCCTAATCCTACTATATAACCACTCCTCCTCCTCCTACTATATAACCACTCCTCCTCCTCCTACTATATAACCACTCCTCCTCCTACTATATAACCACTCATCCTCCTACTATATAACCACTCCTCCTCCTACTATATAACCACTCCTCCTCCTACTATATAACCACTCCTCCTCCTCCTACTATATAACCACTCCTCCTCCTACTATATAACCACTCATCCTCCTACTATATAACCACTCCTCCTCCTACTATATAACCACTCCTCCTCCTACTATATAACCACTCCTCCTCCTCCTACTATATAACCACTCCTCCTCCTACTATATAACCACTCCTCCTCCTCCTACTATATAACCACTCCTCCTCCTACTATATAAACACGTCTCCTCCTACTATATAACCACTCCTCCTCCTCCTACTATATAACCACTCCTCCTACTATATAACCACTCCTCCTCCTCCTACTATATAACCACTCCTCCTCCTCCTACTATATAACAACTCCTCCTCCTACTATATAACCACTCCTCCTCCTACTATATAACCACTCCTCCTCCTACTATATAAACACGTCTCCTCCTCCTACTATATAACCACTCCTCCTCCTCCTACTATATAACCACTCCTCCTCCTACTATATAAACACGTCTCCTCCTCCTACTATATAACCACTCCTCCTCCTCCTACTATATAACCACTCCTCCTCCTACTATATAACCACTCCTCCTCCTACTATATAACCACTCCTCCTCCTACTATATAAACACGTCTCCTCCTCCTACTATATAACCACTCCTCCTCCTCCTACTATATAACCACTCCTCCTCCTACTATATAACCACTCCTCCTCCTCCTACTATATAACCACTTCTCCTCCTACTATATAACCACTCCTCCTCCTCCTACTATATAACCACTTCTCCTCCTCCTACTATATAACCACTCCTCCTCCTCCTACTATATAACCACTTCTCCTCCTCCTACTATATAACCACTCCTCCTCCTCCTACTATATAACCACTCCTCCTCCTCCTACTATATAACCACTCCTCCTCCTACTATATAACCACTCCTCCTCCTACTATATAACCACTCCTCCTCCTACTATATAACCACTCCTCCTCCTCCTACTATATAACCACTCCTCCTACTATATAACCACTCCTCCTCCTCCTACTATATAACCACTCCTCCTCCTACTATATAACCACTCCTCCTCCTCCTACTATATAACCACTCCTCCTACTATATAACCACTCCTCCTCCTCCTACTATATAACCACTCCTCCTCCTCCTACTATATAACCACTCCTCCTCCTACTATATAACCACTCCTACTCCTCCTACTATATAACCACTCCTCCTCCTACTATATAACGTAAGGTTATCCTATAACCCTAGTTATATGAGTATAGCGAGCGCTCTGCCCTTTATCCATTCTAATAATGAAAAAACTTTCTCCACATGTACACGCCTATTCACCTCCGCCTGGCCACACCCACATCCGCTCCTATATAAGCGGGGTCGTGGCCACACAATCAGCTCCTTCCCAAGTCTTTCACCACCAAAGGCGAAGACCATGGGGTCCTCAGTGAGTCAGAGCAGAGCGCTCGCTATACTCATATAACGTTAGGTTATGACTATAACCAAGTTCTGTGAATTAGGGGTGACGCTTGGCATCACTACTGCACTTCCTCGCGTACGTGCACGCGCACTGAATAAATTCCACAAATGTACCTTTAATACCAGTATTAGTCTGACCACACCCCTCATCAGCTTACCTTCATAAGCAGGTGTGTGGTCACCTGCTCTCCTCCTTCCCAAGCTTTCACCACAAGGTGAGGTCAAGGGCTGCAGCGGCCGTCTGATGCCAAGCGTCACCCCTAATTCACAGAACTTGGTTATAGTCATAACCTAACGTTCTGTTTCATTAGGGGCTCTGCTTGGCATCACTACTGCACAAGGGGAGGCCAAGCGGAGCCGCTGGCTGACAAATACACCCCGCTGACAGCCCCCCAAAACCATCAGAACAGGGAGGGCCGAGCCCCCCCGACCCCCCCTAATGGAGGGTATCCCCCCTATTAGGGGCTTCACGGGAAGGCGACGGACCCGACCGTGCGAAGAGGCACTCAAGCAACTCAACGCACAGGGTGAGCAGACCGTGGCTTGACCCCACGACTACACACACGCACAACCCGCATGCCACCCGGGAACGAACGGAGGAACAACCTCGTTACTGCCCCCAGAATCACGGGGTCAAGGGCAAAAACCCAACCCCATGGCAAGGCCGTAGCAGCGGAGCGCGAAGGAAGACCCAGACCCACCAAAAGGACTGGACTCCCTGGAACGGGGGCCCGGAGAAGTCCATGATGCCAGCATCAAGACCCCACCAGGTGGGCACGTAGTGCCCCGCCCCCCACATCGCCAGCGTATTCGGACAAAGGCCCCTCAGTTACTGCACCTGGTATTCCCAGGCGGTATCCCAACCAAGTACTAACCAGGCCAGAACCTGCTTAGCTTCCGAGATCGGACGAGATCGGGCGTGTTCAGGTCGGTACGGCCGTAAGCCGAGCGGGCCCTGTCCCCCCAATAGTACACCGCCTGGCACACTGACCCTGCAGAACAGACATTCAGCATGGCCGTAAGCACACAAAAAAGGTTAACCAACGGAAGCAGGCAGCGCACCGGGGAAAAACCAGGCAACAGGCTGTTAACCCTAGCCTGGAGACTGCGGACGAGACAGGCGCCAGAGGGGACAGCTGAACACAGCTGCCCCGGCGGAAGGGGCGTATGCTGGCGTCGTTGCATGACCAAGCCTCCATTTAAAAACCCCCACCCAGAGGGGTTGAGGCAGAGAAGGCTGACACGATTGGCAGACGTCATGAACGTGCAGGGGCACCCTCAACCGGGTAACCCGGGAGTTGACACTGCTCCAACACACCAGGGAATCAACCACCTTGGTGTTACCCAATGCGGTGGTTGTTCCTATAACCCCTCAAGAAAAAACTCCAAAACACACCTGCGGGTATACACCGGCTATACCGCAGTACAAGTGTCTCAGTTTCCAAAAAAGGGTTAACCCAGGCCTACGGGTCGACGAACATTACCTCGGACCGGGCCTGGCGATACGGGAAGCACAGGGTCACCAGAGGAGGTCAAAGACCACCCCCAACAGGCCCCTCTTCGCCATGCGTGAGAGAGGAGCGAAAAAGAATGGAGAACCAGCCCCTAAGCACACCGTACTTGGTATTCCCAGGCGGTCTCCCAACCAAGTACTAACCAGGACCAACCTGTGCAGCGGCCGAGATCCGACGAGATCGAGCGTGTACAGGTTGGCATGGCCGTAAGCCATTACGACAGTGCTGAGTAAAAACGTACCCAACCAGGGTCTCCATAGCGCTTAACCCTGTGACACCCGGACCTGGCATCCCCCTGAAAAAAGCCCAAGTCCCTCAGGGTACCAGAACAGCAGATCTGCATCCCCGGCGGACAACGGGTTCAACTGATCCGGTCCAGCGTGACCAGAACCAGTCCTGTGCCCTAACCACGCCGACATGCCAACTCCAGGAGAAAGGGCAGATATGCGTGTCGATCTTAACATGAAAAAGAAGGCGCCACCCAGACGTTCGGCCGAACCGCGCCTGGTGGCCCACCCCAAGGGCGTGAGACCCCTCTACATATGTTCAGATCCATTCCGTCATCATCCCCCAGACATGAACGAGAATCCGTCGAAAAACCAACCCAGGTCGTGGGATTTGGTCGTCGGAAGAGGAAAAACCCCCATCTCAGTTGCTTTATAAAAACGCCGTTTCAACCACAAGCAACCAAGGCGTGCCAGTCAGTCGCCTGTTTACAGCGAGCTAGCACTATACGTGCGTCGGGACACACCCCCATCAATGAACAGGCTATTTAGACCTGTCATTGAATCCCCAAGGCGCCCAGGGGAACGACAAGAGGGGTGTGACACTCCCTAACTCCAAAACTTTTTGAATAGAAAAGAAGGAAGCATCAACAGTATGTATCCCAGTCTACACAGCCAGGGGTAAAACATTTTTCACATTTTTACATCCCACCACCCTCCCATAGGAAGGAGACGGGGATCCCCAGAGAGACTTCCCACGCGAGCTGTACAGATTGAAAAGAATATATTGCACCTTGAGCCATGTAAAAAATTGGTTTTAGGGCTCTCCGGGGAAGAGGCACTGAACCCATACACACTCAATAATCGAAATGAATCGAATACATATACAATAGAATAGGACCCTTCTAGAGGGTCCACTCACTTTGACAATCTGAGGAGGAAGGCTCTGTACTCTGATGGAGGCTCCCTCACATGGAAGAAGGAGTCCGAACTCACAGAAGGCCCGAATAGGCGCTTGGTGAGGAGGAGCCCTGACCACCCCCCTGAAACAGATCCATCACATGGACCTGAACAGCACACGGAAGTCCTACCAACAGAGACGCGCACGGTGACGTACTCTATGGCGGGGGAATTCCTGCGGTGCACACGCCCAATATACCAGGCCGTGGGACCAGGAAACTCCCTCCCCCCCCCCCCCCCCCCCCGTAACGTGCCGAACCGCCACGTGACGGGAACCTTGAAGGACAGGGGGTGTACCCCTGACCGACAGAAACAAGGGGGAGAGGAAAGGTTACCAGTTCACCCCTTTACGACCCCACACCCATGATACGATGTAATGACAAAAAGAGAATATGACACAGTCATAGTCAGCTCTATGAAGCGTTTGACAGCTCCACACAGCGCATGAGCTAACCTGCTATCTGATTTTTACTAAGGAAAAACACAGAATAGAGAGGGCTCTAAGAGCCCCGGTCCAACATACACATGTGCTTCTGTGGCCAGTCCAACCCAGTTGTAGGTCACATGACACACACAACCCATCATCACCTACAAAAAATGGCAAAAACACTCAACAGAGGAACGCCGTTTTTCACAATGAGAGAATACATCATTCTCGATTAGTATCGGCCACAGGCCTTGCTAAGCACACACGACAGCGACCAAACAATCTTTTCGTTTAGGAAAATAAAGTTTCTCCAGCAGTTTTAGCACAACCTCAGCAATCAAGCTAAGGGTTACATCGCATCCCTACCACACAAAAGACACAATTAGTGCACAAACATGTCTGATAGGAGGATGAAAAAGTCCCCAGGGAACCGGGGGGAAACACAATCCTCTTATTTTACCCTCAATACGGCCAGTTAAAAACAGGAAACCCTGTTAATATGTGAACACACTGTTCATTGTCATCACAGGCTGAGAAAAGAACATTCTTTCACTCACTTGTCACCAAGCATAGCTTCATAGGTTAGTTACCTTAGTTGTGAGTACACGGTACATATAAACACCATGATGTTTCTCACACAACAAACCAGATCATTACATCCCGATTTGCACGGAGAAGCTAACTGCCAGTGACAAAAACAGCTCACACATAACCCACGCCGTATCCCAAATGCATTGCAGCAGCACACGTTTTGGGAAAAAAACATCGTTATTCACAATGCATTTAGAAAAGTAAAACCAGAAGACGTGTTATAAGGTCTGGTCAAACCTGTTCCTACCCGGAACGTAGATCAGCGAAGTGCAGTCACAGACACCGTAGGAACACAGCCGCTCCTGTGTTGTTCGAACTGGGCAGCGTCGCCGCTCCAACCCGCACTACAGTCCTTTGTTGATGCAACCTTGCCGTCCTGGCTCAGGGCAGGGTCGACGAAACATCCCCTGTCAAGGATGACGTCGTAGTCAAGAGTGTAAAACATGTTAAAATCAAAGCACGTTCAACAGAATAGCATCAAGCTAACGGCCGCTCCAACCGTTCGGGTGCTACTGCTCCTGCTCGCGAGACGCCGAGCTAACGACGCACGCGACCAGAAGCGAGCTCACGGCGGCGCGCGAGAAGCTAAGCTACCCCGCACCAGGCCATGGCCTATAGCAGCAAGCTAACGTTACCTAGCGATCACGACATGCTAACACCGCAGCTAACAGCTGACTGGCTAACAGTAGGCCCAACCTGAGCAGGCCATGCAGCGATCCCAGCAGGCTAACGCAGCAGTTAACAGCTGACTGGCTAACCGTAAGCTAAGCAGCCATCAACTGAACCTGTAAACAATGACATAACACTCACCCAGACAGGCCGCCGTTCTGAACCTCTCCTCACTTTTTAAGAGAAAAGAGAAAACAAGATGTCAACACCGCTTCACAATGGTGACTTTACCAACACCCGACGGAATCAGCACAATACCAACTGGCCTGTGTAGCTGACTTTGAACATGGATCTGCCGCTATCGCACATCCATGCACATATCCCCTCGTGAAGGAATACTCTCATTTGGATATGAAAGATGGGGCCTTAACACGGTGACAGAGAGAATCCACTCGTCCAAAACACACAGGGATCACCAGTGTTAATGGTCGCGGCCCACTAGTTAAAATTATAATGGTCTTCAGACCAAGGCCTTCTGTCGCCTAGGTGGCTGAACAAAGGACCCTAGCCTGGGGCCGGTTTCCATAAACATTGTCAAGTAGCCCCCATAGCACTAACAGACAAGTGGAGCCTGCCAGCAAACACTACTCACCCAACCTGGAACGCACCGCTTCTCACAACAGCGGCATGTCCGACAGTTCAGCTGTGGCCTGACCCCAACAAACACAGCAAGGAACTGCAGTTGAGAAGCATGCAGCGGCGTGCTCCCAATACGAAAACCGGTGGAGGGTTTTTAGAATGATCATCATCTTCTAGACACTCCAGTACGAAGACAATATCGCCGTATTTTCTCGAAAATAGTGAGAGAGAAAATAAAGATATGATGTCAACGTATCTCCTTCCTTGTAAACAAATTTTTCTCCACGTCAACTAACAACACGTCAAGTGGGGTACTACCGAGGCACTTCCTTGTGGTGAAAGCGAGAAGGAGGAGAGCAGGTGACCACACACCTGCTTATGAAGGTAAGCTGATGAGGGGTGTGGTCAGACTAATACTGGTATTAAAGATACATTTGTGGAATTTATTCAGTGCGCGTGCACGTACGCGAGGAAGTGCAGTAGTGATGCCAAGCAGAGCCCCTAATGAAACAGAACTAGGGTTATAGGATAACCTTACATTATAGATCGTATAGCTTTACGCTCTGCTCTATTGGAACACAGGAGCTGAGCAGAGCGAAAAGCTCGACAGATGTACCCGCTGAGGCCCCCTACAACCATCAGAACCGGGGAGTACCCGAGCCCCCCGGCCCTCCCTAGTGGAGGACGGGAGGGAGATCGGATCTGACTGTGCGAAGAGGGTTTAGCACCTCAAACGCACAGGGTGAGCAGACCGTGGGACTTACCTTCGTTCAGAAGGGCCCGCGACCACTCGAGCACGCATCCCACATGCCACCAGGGAACGGACGTGAAGCAAAAAAAAAAAACGTCACAGCCACCAACATCACGGGGTCGAAGGTCAAGAACCCAACCCGTGGCAAGGCCGCAGCAGCGGAACACGGAGGAAGTCCCAGCCCTAGGACAACCCGAGGACTAGGACCCCCTGAAAAAAGGGGCCTGGTGAGGCCAACGAGGCCGCGGCATCGAGACCCCACCAGACGGTCACTGGTGACACCACCCCCCACATCGCCAGCGTATCAGACAGGGCCCAAATCAAGAGCAGGCCCTTCCCCCCTTGGCACGCCGCTCTGAAGCACTCTCCTCAAGAGGCTACCCCCCCACAACACTGCGGGGCCAGTCGGCGTGCCGGGGAGACAACCCCCAAGGAGGTTGATCCCTCAATCCAGGCAACAGGCCCCAAGAGCAGAACTCGACCTGTGCCCGGAGCACTGCGGACTAGACAGGTTCCTAAAGGGTCTACTGCAAGAACAGTATCCCAGTGGAAGGGGTGTTCGGTATGCTGTGCACCATGTCATAACCTCCACAAACCCGACCCCCCAATCCAGCGGGTTCGAGGTTCAAAGAAGAGGCTGACACAATTGGCAGACGTCATGAAAGATGTGGGGACATACTCTCGGGCAGACGGGGTCAGGCCCGGCCTCAACCCGAGAGTCGACTCTGCTACCAACACACCGGAGAACCAACCACCCCCCTATGTTTAGTTTAACAGGAGGTGGTTGTTCCCTTAACCCACAAAGAAAACTCAGAAACATAACTGCGCGTATACACAGGCTATACAAGCAGTACAAGTGTTTCAGTTTTAAAAGGGTTAACCCAGGCCAACAGGTCGACGAGAACGAGTTCGGACCTGGGCCTGGCGGACCGGGACCTACACAGGGATGCCTAGAGGAGTTGACAGCAACCTCCCAGACAGCCCCATCCCATCCCCGTCCTAGCAGGGAGGTAGGGGTGAAACAAATGGAGAAGGACCAAGCCCCCTAACACAGCACAAGGTACAACACAGTATGGACCAAGCACGTCACTGTTAAGGGCAACCCGTGGTGGCATACATATGACACACACATCCACGACATCAATCCCTGCGACGCCCGGCCCGACCCGGCATTTCCCCCCCGGAAAAGCACAAAGTCCTTCGGGGTACCAGAACAGCAGATCTGCGCCCCAGCGGACAACGGGTTAAACGTACGGTTATGTATATAACCATAGTTATATGAGTATAGCAATACTCTTTATATCCAGTATTTGCACTGAAATAAAATGTACACATGTACCTTTACTACCACCATCTGTCTGGCCACACCCCCATCCGCTACCTACAAAAGCAGGGGTGGGGCCATACCATCAGCTCCTTCCCAATTTTCACCACAAGGCAATATCAAGGGGTCCTCAGTGAGTCCTGACGCTGAGCGTCACTATACTCATATAACTATGGTTATATACATAACCGTACGTTATATTACGTATAGCTCTGCTCAGCATCATATTGCAACACAGGAGCTGAGCAGAGCTTAAGCTCGACAAATGTAACCGCTGAGGCCCCCCACAACCATCAGAACCAGGGAGGACCCGAGCCCCCCCAAACCTCCCTAGCGGAGGACGGGAGGGAGTCGGATCCGACTGCGCGAAGAGGAGACTTCAGCAACTCAACGCACAGGGTGAGCAAACCGTGGGGCGTACCCACGACTACACGAACGCACAACCCGCATGCCACTAGGGAACGAACGGAAGGAACAAACCCCCGTTGCCACCCCCAATATCACGGGGTCAAGAGAAAAAACCCACCCCGTGGCAAGGCCGTAGCAGCGGAGCGCGAAGGAGGACCCAGACCCAGAAAGGACTGGACCCCCCTGGAAAAAAAGGGGGCCTGGAGAGGCCAAAGACGCCACAGCATCGAGACCTCACCAGGCGGTCACTAGTGACACCGCGCCCCACATCGCCAGCGTATTCGGACAGGGCCCATCCAAGAGCAGGCCCTTCCCCCCTATAGCACGCCGCATAGCTCACTGATCCTGGTATACTCAGGCAGTCACCCATCCAAGTACAACCCAGGCCTGAACCTATACCGCTTCCGAAATCGAACGAGATTGGGCGTGTTCAGGTTGACATGGCTGTAAGCTCGAAGCACTCAAGAAGCTACACCCATAGCGGGAGCAGGCAGCGCACCGGGGAGACGACCCCCAGAGGAGGTCGATCCCTCAATCCAGGCAACAGGCACTTGACCTGAGCCTGGAGCACTGCGGACTAGACAGGCGCCAAAAGGGTCAGCTGAACAGCACCCCGGCGGAAGGGGCGTATGCTGGCATTGTTGTGCACCATGTCACAGCCTCCACAAAAAAAAACCCGACTCTCTAGAGGGGTCGAGGCAGAGAAGGCTGACACGATTGGCATACATCATGAAACGTGCAGGGGCACACTCAAACGGACTAACCAGAGAGTTGACTCCACTCCAACACACCAGGGAACCAACCACCCCCTTGGTTCAAACATGAGGTGGTTGTTCCTATAACCCCTCAAGAAAAAACTCCAAAACACAACTGCGGGTATACACTGGCTATACAAGTGTTTCAGTTTTCAAAAAGGGGTTATCCCAGGCCTACGGGTCGACGAAACAATTTCGGACCGGGCCCGGCGGACCGGGACGTACACAGGGGTGCCAGAGGAGTTCCATAAGAATCACCTCAACAGCCCCCTCCCAGGCCTGCTTAAGCAGGAGAAGAGAGGGGCGAAAAGAATGGAGAAGGACCAGGCCCCTTTAGCGCAGCGCAAGGTACAACACAACATGGACCAAGCAACAGTGAGGGGTAATACGTAGTAATCACAACCACGAACATCTCCATAACATCAAACCCTGCAACACCCGGGCCGACCCGGCATTTTTCCCCCCGGAAAAAAGCACAAGTCCCTCAGGGTACCAGAACAGCAGATCTGTGTCCCCGGCGGACAACGGGTTAACTGACCTGGACCAGCGCGACCAGAATCAGTCCCGTGCCCTAATCACGCCGACATCCCCAACACTAGGAGGGGGGTAGGTACGCGTGTCGATCCAAAACATTATAGAGGGCGCCACCCAGACGGTCCCTTTCGTACTGCGCTCGGTGGCCCACCCCAAGGGCGTGAGACCCCTCTACCTATGCTTTGATCTATTCCGTTAACATCCCCCAGATATGAACGAGAATTCGTCGAGACAACCTAGTAAACTGGCGCTCGGAAGAGACAAACTCCATCCCAGTTGCCCCATAAAAACGCTGTTTCAATGATGAGCAACCAAGGCGCGCAAGCCCAATGCGTGATCCCTATCAGAAGCACCCAGGGCCAGCACTATGTACACGTCGAGACCCAAAACACATCAATGGATAGTCTAACAAGACACCAGATACCGTTCCTCCAAGCCGCCTGGGAGAACGACAAGAAGCCGCTTTTCTATTTTGTATTTTCTACAGAAAAGGAAAAAATACGGACATGGGTCCCATGCGACGCGGCTGAGGGAAAAAACAACACCCAGTCAACCATACTTCATAAGAGGGGACAGGGAGCGACGTACCCTTATGACGGGGGGAAACCCATGACTCAACAGACCTTTAAAAGCGAGGAGTCAGGGAAACCCTAAACAAAACCCTGTCAACCTACTCCATAAGGAGGGGACGGGAACCTTCAGAGAGACTTCCCACGTGAGTAACAATTTGAAAAGTTTATGTAACATTGAGCCACGTGACCAAAAGGCTCAAGCTACATATATATCGAGCGTAGCAGAACTCTTAAGTTCCTACGCCCCGCAACACAACTTGACAATAACAGAGAACCACACACGGAAGTAAAGAACTCATGGAAGTCAGCGACCAATAGAAACGTGCCCAGTGACGTATTCTATGGCGGGGGGGAACCCATGACTCAACCGACCATGATAGGCGAGGAGTCAGGGAATTCCCTACCCCCCCGTGCCGTACTGACCAATCAGTGCGGCAGGACCGAATGAAAGAGGGCCAAACCCCCTGACCAATCAGAAAAGAGGGAAGGAGGGGTTTATCCGGTTACCCCCTCACGAAAACCATACCCCATATACGATAACAACAACAGCCATGATGATACCTTATGTAGCCAGCATGCTAATGAAAAAGCGTATATCCTAACAGGATAAGCTAACCCAACGCACGCTAGCCACAGATGACAACGTCTGCGAACAGGGTTTATAACAAGGCCAAGGCTTATGTGTGAACACGACACCCGTGTTTTATGTTTCAAGAAACACAGAAGATCGAGAGAGAGAGAGAGATAGGTCTATAAGACCGTGGCACAACTACACACACACGAGTACTTCTGTAGGCCAACACTACTGTGTTGTGGCTCAATGCCACTGTTTCAACGTAACAGAATACACAACTAAACCTCTACCTTTATAGGAAGAAACATAATTCTTCAGGATGAGGAAAGAAAAAACCTTTCGACCGAGTGTTAGCTACAGGCCTTGCTAAGCACACATATATATGTAGCGACCAGCTAAAAACTAAAAGTCTAGCTCTCCTATCAACCCCACACTAGACGAAGGTTCTACACATTGTATCCCCGACATATGCAGTGAATAAACACACAGTTTGTAACAAAAAATATAGTCCCTCCTAGGAGGGACTTTTTATTGTTGTAACAAAATCATAGTGGGGCCGGGGAAGGGAGCAGGGGTAACAGGGGGGGAAAGTCACATCAGCGGCGCCTGCAACAAGCCGGTTGTTGCTTGCCACCCCGGGGAGCTTTCGCCCCGGAGGGACGGTACTGGGGTGCCTGGTCTCGACGATCCCTACCGTCACCTCCGGGCGTGGGTTGGCCGGCTGCAGTGGTCGAGGCACCCTCTCTCCTCCATGCCCTCTTGGCCGAAGGACCAGCAGTGGCGGCGGGAGTGGCGGTGGCAACGGTCGCAGGTCCCCTGCGACGTGGCCTCCGTCGAACTCCACCAACGACATCGGGTGGGGGGAAATGGGGCTGGAGCACTGCCCGCTCCTCCTCCATATCCCTGCAGGCCTCTGTCATGAGCTGCATCGCCGACCCGAAGAGCCCAGCATCGGAGAGGGGTGCCGTGAGCAAGGGAAGCCTCTTCTTGTCCGGCACTCGCGCCTTCTCCAGCCAAAGATGGCGCTGGGCCAGAGTGGCCAGGGCACGTACCTTCCCGGTGGCTATGGACTGCAACTGGATCAGATGCAGGATGGCTCCAGCCGCCTGGGCGTGCAGGACGTGTTGATGATCGTCCAGCATCGTACCGCCCGTCATCATCCCGGACATAAAACGCGCTAGCTGCACGATGTTGGACGTCGCAGCTCACGGGAGATGCCCCTGGTACACCAGCTCCTCGGAGAGGCAAGCTATCCACCGGACGCCGATTGGGCGCGACTGGCTGCCACGACCGCGGTAACGACCGCGTCAATCCCGCCCCAAGACGCACGGCAGAGGCGGTAATGGCGAACCGCTGGTGAAGGGTGACGTTGCTAGCGCGACCCCCCGGAGAAGACATTATAACTTAGCTTTTTCAAGAAACAATGTCAACGCAGCTCCAACTTTCTTCAACACAATTCAGCAACTTAAAGTGGTGTTAACAGGCACTCAATGTGATGAAAATTGAAGAAGGAGCTGATGGTATGGCCCCACCCTTGCTTTTGTAGGTAGCGGATGGGGGTGTGGTCAGACAGATGGTGGTAGTAAAGGTACATGTGTGAATTTTATTTCAGTGCAAATACTGGATATGAAGAGTATTGCAATATGACGCTGAGCAGAGCTATACGTAATATAACTGACCTGGTCCGGCGCGACCAGAACCAGTCCTGTGTCCTAGTCACGCCGCCATCCCCAGTCCTAAGAGGGGGGTAGGTACGCGTGTCGATCCAAAACAACGTATTGATGAAAAAATTATTTATTTAGGGCATATTGAAGGGACGGTTTATAGTGTCAATTGACAATGAGAATGGACAGATAGCAATAATATAAAGTATAGATGTAGCTCTACAAACAGCCTCACGCACAATGAAAGGTTGTTATGATATGCTGGCCGTATAGAGTGGGCCCCGTCTAATCCCAATGGCCCGAATGTGTTAAGCAAAGAAAAAATAACAAGCTAAGAGAGGGACTCAAGCCCTTGATCACATGCCACTATGTACAACTCTCTGTAGGTTAACACCCAGCCAGTTGTGGACTCAAGCAACGTTGTCTAACGTTACATGAACACACACAACTTCTCATCATACAACAAAAAAAAAACAGTTCATCTTTACTCACGTAAAAATAACGCTGCTTTTAAGTAGAGAGAAAGACATAAGCCTTGGCCAATGCTAGAACCTAAGCCATACAAAAATAGCGACCAACACAATTTTCACACAGCACACGTCGTATCTCCCAATGCAGTGAAGTAACATATGTTTTGTTAAACAAAGACATCGTTATTAACACATTGGGCGCCGGGGGTTGTGCCCATCATTGTACCCAGTCTGCCACCATTGAAAGCCTATGGAGATGTTTACCTTCTTTGCAGGGCTATAACTTTTGAAATTGTATTGCTATATTGACATTACTATGGCCGATTCAACATCGATTATTTATCGTTCAGGATGTGGGAACATTATATTTTTTCATTCATACATTGTTGTGTTAATACCGTCTAGAATATAAGTATGTTTTTAAGGTTTTCTGCTGTAATTCCAAAAACGAGAGTTATAGGCCCTGACGCATATGATAGATTATCGATTGGCGTTTCTTTCGTATACACGCTATATTAAAAAATTTAAATGTATATGATTGGTATACATTATGCTTCATCATGCGTGAATGAAAGCGGGGGGGGGGGGGGGGGTCGTTTATAATTCCTTGATCATCAGTAACGGCTTTATTTAGTATGGGTTGATATAATGTATATAATATTATAATATATAATATTTAGGGATGCACCGAATGGGAAATTCTTGGCCGAAACCGATACCGAAAATAGAAAACAGTTGGCCGAAAACCGAATGCCGAAAGGCCGAAAATGATTCATAGAATAGAATTTTTTTTTACCAATGTTGTTCAGCTACCTGATTATGGAAAAATATATGATTATGGCAAAACTTAACTTAAATAATAAATAATCACTATTATGGGTCTTTTTGTATCACAAACAGTACTGTATTTGCAAATCTGGTATGTCATAAATGTATAGATGTAGCAGTACTGTCTATCTGTATGTCATGTATGTCATATTATGTCCTGATGAATTGAAAATGGGGGACCCTGATGTAAACAAGACGAAAGTCTTTCTTTGGTCTGCATCCCCTTAACTCTTTCAGTGCCACTCACGAGATTTCTCTGTTTTTTTTATAGGTGGTTGCATGCCACTCACAAGATTTCTCGGAATTATTATTATTATTATTTTTTTGCGATCTGAAAAATTATTGCATCACCCGAGCCTACCCGAGTATAGCCGAGCTGCGCCGGTGATCACTGTGGAAAAAAGCGCCCCCTGTCGTCTCCCAGATGACATAAGTGATTTTGGAATGGACTCAATGAAAATGAATGGGGAAAAAAATCCGGTACTCCACATTTTCCAGTTCACTGATCCAGCCGGGGTTACCACAGTTCATTCTGGAGCCTCAGATCCCCGCGGATCATGGAGATCTACTGTGTCGCGTTGGATCCATACACGTATCGATTTTTTCGAATGGTGATCAGGAATTGGAATATACCAGTTGGATACCATCTGATGTCAGGTAAGGACTCTATGTTATCAGTGGTAGGATAATCGGAGTAAGTTTGATGAAGTTATAAGCTGTTTTGTGAAATGTCTTCTTTCGGTTACACTGTAAAAGTCTGTGAGGAAATCAACGGAGCGATTATCAGTGCGCGGCCGTAATGTGCTTGCGTGCACGTATAATATTGATCATCTAGCGTTTATTTGAAAACGATTCATAAAAAGGCCGACGAATATCAACGTTGTGGAATATTCCACTAAAAGACGATTTTCATAGAATGCTCCAGAATGAGCTGTTTTTTATATCAAAACGGGGGCTTTTCTAACTGCTCTGAAACGGAAACGACGCGATAAAAAAACAATCTGTCTTCACAGCACTGACTGGAAAATAGTCTTTGATAATGCGATGGGCAGATAGATTAGGCGATATTAACGTTAACATTGGCGCCGATGGTGGCATTCAAGCGGTAAAACGGAAAACCAGGCGTGGCACTGAAAGAGTTAACAATTGTGTGTATTGAGCTGTACTGTATTGTACCCATTCTGCAATCTGTTAATAAAGTTTTCAATCAATCAGAGAGAGAGAGAGAGAGAGAGAGAGAGAGAGAGAGAGAGAGAGAGAGAGAGAAAGAAAGAAAGAGAGAGATAGAGAGAGAGAGAGAGAGAGAGAGAGAGAGAGAGAGAGAGAGAGAGAGAGAGAGAGAGAGAGAGAGAGAGAGAGAGAGAAGACATGTGGACATCTGTGCTCTACTGAGCGCACCTTCTAGTCCCCAGATGAATGTGCTCTCTTGACTTTGGCACAGTAGACGCGCAACGTGTATGCTCGAGAATGATAATAATAATAATGCTCTTCAGATTATATTATCAACGACAGACAGCGTCAATGTGAGAAACACAACCCCCCCCCCTCTCACTCTGAAGAATATGCATATTAGATCACTCAGTGATTAACCGCGACGGGCATATAGTAAATAAGGATATAAAGCATTGTGCGCAGAGTTTACATAGAAACAGCGCGACTCCCCCGAGTCCCAAGAGGAGTTTTCGCAGGCTGCAGAACGCAGTACTGAAGAGCTCACGTTAAGCATGTAATGACTGAAGCCACGTTTTGATGACATCATCACAACAACACGCGTTAGGTTACAGGTTGTTTCTGTTTCGGTGATATATTTTCGGTGAAAAAACTCTTTCGGCCGAAAGCCGAAAGGGCATTTTTGGCAATTTTCGTCCGAAAACTTTCGGTGGCCGAAATTTCGGTGCATTCCTAATAATATTATTGATCAGATGGTTTGCAGTGAAATTAATAAACAATCGGGCTGAAAATAACGTTACTGTCCTCCGTTAATGTTCGCCGATGAGACTGGAGGAAAAAGATCCCAATTATTTGACGCTGATCTCCTAGATCCATTTCCGGTTTGTATGGCGCCATAAACGCCGAAATCATATAGATTATTACGTTTAGAAAGCGATCCAAATGCACTATAGTGTTTGTCTGGATCCACGTAACAAGATATTACTGCCGGAGGGATTTCCTCGATGCACCAGCGTCACTTCCGGTTTTGGCGAGAGTGTAACTCGCCCGACCATCCACCAGGCGGCGGTATTGAGGCGTTGCAATCTCATACAGAGTCCCGCTGCAGTCCGGAGGTTGGCTGGATGAATTATGAATGCCATGGCGAAAAAATTAAATATTGATCCCATAAACGGCGTAAGTCGTTCTTGGCGTTCAACGCATGGTGGGCAAAAACGGTGTAAGTCGTTCTTGGCGACCAATGTGTTAACCAAAAACATTCGGGAGGGGGAGGAAGGAAGAGTGGGGTAATGTCCTATGGACACCTACCTGCACCCAGGTACGCAGGATGAAATGGCCGCAAACACAGGTTGGTCTACCACGTTGACGAGGCCTCTCGCTGGCGGGGCCAGAAGCGGCGACGGCTGGAGCCTCGCTCCGGCGCGACGCCCCCCTCCTGCGGCCGGTCATGGTGCAGGCCCGATGACATCTTCTGCCAGAGATGACGCCGTAGTCAGAGTGTTGACTGATAGCATCAAGCTAACGTTTCTAGCCTATCGCAGTAGCCAGCTAACGACTTAGCCTAACAGCTAACTGGCTAACAGTTAGCTTTTACCGGCTATCGATAGCCACCAGCTAACGCAGTAGCAAGCTAAGCGGCTACTACTGAAACTGTATAACGTGAGGAATAGCGATACAGGCCAACACTTCAGACAGCCGACTGTCTCTTCCTCTTTTTATCCAAAAGAAAAAGGGAAAAAGGCAACACACGTCCCTCTCACAGAACGGTGTTTACCAGACACAGCGGCATCGGCAGCAAGTCCTGTTGTACGCGGGCTGCATCCGTCTTGAGCTCGGAGATATTCTCATAATGAAACACAGAGCCTGCATCCTCCGTGCCGGGTGTTTTCGTCTTGAAAAGCGGGGCCAGCGCGGTGGCAGAGGGTATCCGTTTTTCAGAGACCCGGGGACTTGAACCGCAGACTCGAAATCACGGCCCCAGGAAAACAAAGCTACGACTTCACTGAGGAGGAGCACTGTGTTACGTCGGGCATCAAACTAGACTCAACGCCGCTATGAAGAGGCAACGAAGGGATTCTAGCCTGGAGCCGACCTTACGCAAGCTGCGCAGTTGTCCCCTCACAACTGCACACCTGAGGCTTGCGTTGCAAAACATCACCCGTCCAGAGAGACCGTCGGCTCTCACACAGCCGACCGCCTCTCGAGGCATAGTATCCAGCTGCAGAGCCGGAGACAATGCCGGCGGGGATTGGTCAGCAACGCCCGCCCCAATGCGAAGCGCCGGTGGAGGTCAGAATGATCATCATCTTCTAGACTCTCCGGTGGTGAAGACATTATCGCTTTTTTTTCTTGAAAATTAGTGAGAGAGAAAAAACAAAGATACAATGTCAACGCAGATCCTTTACTAACTAACAACTTTTGGCACTAAACTAAAGTGGTGTATACAGACACTTTCGGTGGTGAAAGTAGGGAAGGAGCTGATTGTGTGGCCACGACCCCGCTTATATAGAAGCGGATGTGGGTGTGGCCTGCTACTTTTACTAAAGTACAACCAGCATTAATTTGTGTTTGCCTGATTGATTGATTGATTGATTGAAAACTTTATTAAGAATGGGTACAATACAGTACGGCTCAATACAAACAACTGCTAAGAGGATGCAGACCAGAAAAATACTTTCGTCTTGTTTACATAAGGGTCCTCCATTTTCAATTCATCAAGACATTTATGACATACAAGACATACAAATATACAGTACTGTCTAAGAAAAAGAGATCATGAAAAAATATAAATCCGAAGGGGAAGAAACCTTACATTGGAGGGGGTTGGGTGTGTGTGGTTAGAGGGGATTTTGACATTTACCAGGGCCAATTTCTAATTGCAGCCACCCGTAGGTGCTCTTTGAGAGCGGTTTTGAAGGAGGGTATGGATTCACATTCCTTTACGGCTGTGGGTAGGGTGTTCCACATTATTGTGGCATAATTGCGAAATGTGTTTAGTCCCTTGTTTGAGCCAAATCTGGGTTGAACGTGATTGTGGAACTCCCTCTGGTGTTGTGGTTGTGGACTTCACTGACCTTTGGGAAGTATTTCGACATGTACATGGGTATCTTAGTGGTGTGTAGTGTATCTTGTAGACCAGGCCCATTGCAAGTTGCTGTACTCTGTCGTTGTCAAAATGGGCAGGGGTAAGGTGGGTTTTAGGAGTAAGGCCAAGCAGTAGTCTGACCAGTTTGTTTTGTGATGTTTGTAGTAGGGCTGGACGTTATGGTCTAAAATTGATATCACGGTATAATTTGAAGCATAGGCGGTAACGGTATTGTTGTGTATTGTTGTGTAGGCAGCTAACAAACCGCTGTATACATACTCTTCCAAGGTGCCTCTTCCAGTAATGGGTATATTCAAATGTCATGTTAAGGTAGGAAAGTGTGACACTGAGGCAGAGTTCACTGTAATACAGGGACGGGGGGAGCCACTGCTAGGAAGACTGCTATTGAGCTAGGTGTACTGAGGGTGGGCACAAACATAGCAGCAGTGACAGATGCTAAATCTGAAATACAGAGGCAATACCCCAAACTGTTTAAAGGTGTTGGTAAACTAAACACAAAGCAAATCAGTTTGCATATTGATGAGAGTGTAACACCAGTGGCACAACCCCTGAGGAGGGTGCCATTTCACCTAAGGGAAGCAGTAGAGAAGAAAGTAAATCAGCTGCTAGACATGGACATTATTGAGAAGGTTGAGGGACCTACACCGTGGGTGAACCCTGTTGTAGTTGCACCAAAAGCAAATGAGGACGACATCAGGATGTGTTTAGACATGAGAAGAGCTAATGCAGCTATCATCAGAGGGAGATATCCAATACCCACAGTGGATGAGCTATTACAGGGAATGAACAGGTCTGTCATTTTCAGTAAACTGGATTTGAAATGGGGATACCACCAATTAGAGCTCACACCAGAGTCCAGGGGTATCACTACGTTTGCAGTACACACAGGTACCTACAGGTACAAGAGACTCATATTTGGAGTGTCATCAGCTAGTGAACAGTATCAACATGAGATATGCCACTGCTACAGCGGGCATAGAGGGGGTAGAAAATATCTCTGATGACATAATTGTTCATGCCCCAGATCAGGAGACTCATGAAAAACGACTCCATGCAGTTCTGAAGAGACTAGAGGACTGTGGGCTGACTCTAAACAAAGAAAAGTGTCAGTTTAACATGGACAAGTTGATTTTCATGGGCATGTTACTCTCACAGAAGGGCATAGGCCCCACCACAGAAAGGGTGAGAGCAGTAGCAGAGGCACGAGAGCCTGAGAACGCCTCTGAGACCTGTCGTTTTCTGGGCCTAGAGGGGTACAGTAGCCGTTTCATACCACAGTTTGCTAGCATATCAGAGCCACTGCGGAGGCTGACCAAGAAGGACACAGCTTTCATATTCGGGCCAGAGCAAAAACAGGCATTTAGAACGCTGAAAGAAAAGCTAGCTGAGGCCGGCACTCTGGCATATTTTGACAAAGATGCCCCTACTAAAGTCATAGCAGACGCAGGACCAGTAGGAATAGGAGCAGTCTTAGTACAGCAACAGCAACAGGAAATGGTGCCAATATGTTATGTGAGTAGGAGCCTGACTGATTGTGAAACAAGATATTCACAAACTGAACGAGAAGCTCTCGCCTTAGTTTGGGCGTGCAAGAGGCTGCACCCATACATATATGGTAAAAAGGTTTGACCTAGTAACAGACCACAAGGCTCTGGAGGCCATTTACAGTCCGACCTCTAAGCCATGTGCACGTATTGAGAGGTGGGTGCTGCGGCTCCAACCGTATGAGTTCAGAGTAATCCACATACCTGGAAAGGACAACATTGCAGATCCACTGTTGCGACTGCTGGGAGAAAGCACGACAGACGGAAACCACAAGCACGGAGCGGAGGAATACGTGCAGTTTGTAGCCACACACGCTACGCCACGAGCACTGACTCCCAGGGAGGTAGAGGAAGCATCTGCAACCGATGAGGAACTCAGTGACCTGAGAAGTGCAATACAAAGTGGATGTTTTGACAAATGCCAAGTGTATGCACGCATTGCATATGAACTATGTGTAATTGGACAGTTGGTGTTGAGAGGGACACGCATTGTACTGCCACACACACTCAGAGACAGAGCCCTGGAGTTGGCTCATGAGGGACACTTGGGGGTTGTCGGTACGCAGCAGCACCTCAGGAGTAAAGTGTGGTGGCCAGGTATAGATAAGGCAGCTGAGAAGTATGTGAGGTCATGTCACGGATGCCAAATAGTGTCGAGGCCTGATGTGCCTGAACCTTTGAGACCTACAACACTTCCAGATGGGCCGTGGCAGGACTTAGCCACTGACCTACTTGGTCCATTACCGACAGGACACTCGATATTAGTTGTAATAGACTACTACAGCCGGTATTACGAGTACGATATCCTGCAGTCGACCACTGCTGAAAAGGTCATTAACAGCCTGGAGAATATCTTCAGCAGACATGGACTACCTATTTCCATACGGTCAGACTGTGGCAGGCCATGTGAGCGGATCGGAGCGTGAGCGGCGCGGGGCGCGGAGCGGGCGGTTTTGACGTGAGCGAGGAGTGGGTTTTAAAATGGGTCGGCGCGACGTCCGGAGCGAGAGTTCTCCTCCGCTCCAATCCACTCCAGGTTGCTCACAGTGGTTTAACACTGTTGATGTAATATACATGCAGTACAATGCCAAAGCAACAGATGGCGATGTACAAACATGAAGGCCATTTTCAACCAATGAGAAGGGTGAACCTGTGATATCCGGTTCAGGCTTTGTCACTGTAGAGACGCCCACACTCACTCCTGTTAGAAAAAGTATCGACGCCATTGTTGTTGACGTTAGCTTACATGCTAACGTTAATGGCAGCGACCATAGCATTGTGGCTCGGCTAGCCTATCATCGCTTAATATAGCTAGTGAATGGATAAACAACGTTATTTAACATTGCAGAATGGGTACAATTACAATGCGGCTCAATACAAACAATTGTTAAGGGGCCCAGGGGGTGTAGACTGTTGTAGTTTGAGCTAATTTACACCATGCTCCAAAAAAAATTAAAAAATCTGCCGAGCGATCTGGCGCGGGGCTCGATTCAAGGTGAGCGGGGAGCGAGTGGAGAGCGACTTGGGGGCGGGGTCAACATGATCGATTAGCGGAGCGGACCAAGCTTTAAAGAGCGAAGCGCGGATTTCTCGGCCGCGCCGATCCGCTCACGTGGCCTGGACTGTGGACCACAGTATATGTCTGCCCAGTTTCAAGCATTCTGCCAGGAGAACGGAATTGAGCATGTGAAAACCACACCCAAGTGGGCACAAGCCAATGGGGAGGTGGAGAGACAAAACGCCTCACTGATGAAGAGGATTCGCATCGCACAGTCTGAGGGGCTGGACTGGAAGAAGGAGCTACGCAAGTATGTGACCATCTACCGGTCTATTGATCACTCCACAACAGGGAAAAGTCCTGCAGAGCTCCTGTTCAAGAGAAAGATCAGAGGAAAGCTCCCGGACATCATGACACCACAAAGAGACCTGGAGGTCAGAGACACTGACGCCGAGAGAAAAGGAAAGTCAAAACTGTACACTGACAACAAGAACAGAGCAAAATACTCTGATGTGTCAGTGGGAGACCAAGTCTTACTCAAACAAGACAAAACAGATAAGTTTACAACAGCCTTTGACAAGACACCACACAAGGTTATCAGTAAAGATGGGAACAATGTGGTTGTCCAATCACCAAGTGGAGCGACCTATTCCAGGAACACTACGTTCGTCAAAAGGTACTACAAAGAAGGATCCTGCTCCACAATCGTCCAGCAAGACGCAATTAACATGGACTGAGGGTGAGGAGAAAGAAAACACACCTGACACAGAGTCCGATGCAGAGACTCACACTAGGGCATAGGTGTCAAACTCACGGCCCGCGGGCCAAATGCGGCCCGCCACGTCATTTGATGTGGCCCCCCAAGAGCTCTGATTAAAAAAATAAAAATAAAAATAAAATGTTTACATTAATCTTGGCTTAAAAAATAGCGGTGTTAAAATAATTGTGGGTTAATGCGTTAATAAAGCTTTGACAGCCTTAGTTATTACACATTCTTACACATACATGTGTGTTGAACATCTGAGGTATTGATGAAGTAACAAAGGAAAAAAGCCAAAAGCACTTACTCCTCAGACATTCTTTGACAATTTTACAGCCCAAAATACCAAAAAGATCCAGGCGGAATAGGTAACAAAGGGTTGAAGAAATATTGTCTGAACTGTCAGATGCAAGCTGGCTGTGTGACATAACCGAGCATCTCGCTCAATTGAATAAGAAGCTGTAGGGACGCAAACAAGTCCCACCCAAAACTTGACCAATATAGTTGTGAACTGAGACAACCCTTATTTTGTTATTTTTGAGTACAGTTACAGTTGTGTGTTCATGCAGACACATAATAGCAATTTCATTACGAATTGAAAATGGGGGACCCTGATGTAAACAAGTCGAAAGTCTTTCTCTGGTCTGCATCCCCTTAACAATTGTGTGTATTGAGCTGTACTGTACTGTACCCATTCTGCAATCTGTTAATTAAAGTTAATTAAACTTCCATTAGTTGGATGTATGGCCTCTGCAAGGTTGTGTGCAGCCATTTGTTTTTGTAACATCTGCTACATCTGTCCCACGTGTTCTTTGCAGCTCACAGGTGTTAGTTCTGCCCCTCTTGACTGTGACAAAAAGGTTTTGAACAAACTTAATGTCATAGCTTGTATTTGATGATATTCTTCTTTGTTATTTACTTGAATGGTTTGATCATTGATTGATGGAGTAATATGGGGTTCTGATAAACTAAAATTATTTGTTAAAATAACATAAGCTAACATATATTTTTACATCTATGCAAATGCATATGCAATATGTATAACTTGAATAAGTAATAAATACAGAAACAACATGTTTAACAATATGTAAATGAGTAGCTACATTTATTTTACATTACATTAACATTTATACGGTCTTTGGCCCTTTGAGGGCAACCATAATGCTGATGTGGCCCTCTGTGAAAATGAGTTTGACACCCCTGCACTAGGGTGTCCCCACCCAAAGCCACACCGCCTATGGCTAGGTATGAGAGACCCCACAGGCAGAACAAAATGCCTCAGAGATTGATGGATTTTGTCATTAAGTAAAATGAGCCTGTCTGGCACACACACAAAAAAAAAGAAAAAGAGTGGGTGCCAGATATTGTTATGCATTATTATTCATGTTCAATGATGTTTACATGCAGTCACTAATTTCAAGGTGGAGTTTTGTTCATGGTGAACCTTTGTTTATTTTTGATAACAGGTTTAACAGAATTGAAGTGTATTCTTTAAGTAAAAAAAAAAGTTATTGAATTCACAGATATTTCTGTATGGTACCTTGGAGTTTATGTCCTAGTAAGGAGGGGATGTTGTGTATGGACGTACCACGCTGTTACGTGGTTACGTCATAGGAGCTGACGCTGTGCGTTCACTCCAGAGTTTGCAGACTGAGAGTAAGTCGAGTGCTGGAGCACGAGAACGGACGATGCAATAAAAGACTATTGTTTAAATACTGAGTCGTTCTTAAATGAAGAGATACTAAATATCTAACAGGTATATATCACGGTATATTCATTTATCTTCTTTTTTTATCTACTTTTTCTCCCCATTTTTCTATTTTTCTCCCTTCCCCAATTTCGTATTGTCCAATTCTACCCTCCCCTGTCTCGAACGCTGTTGGCCATGCCTCCCACAAGCCGGCTGCAATGTGGACGAAGCCTTGCATCACGTGTCCCCTCCGGTACTCGAGGAAGCAGCCGTTGCATCTTTTCACCTGCACAGTGCGATCTCTCAGCAGCGAGGGTCTGCGTGGGAGAGACACGCCGCCCTCGTTGCTTCCTGATTCTACTGTGCAGGCGCACCAACCGACCTGTAGGAGTCGCTGTCCACAACGTCCGATCCCCACCCACCAGCTTCCCACCCCCTAATACTGCCAATTGTATTAGTATGAACGACCAGCCAAGCTGGTAGCAACGCAGAGAGCTGGGCTCGAACCCAGCGTCTCCTGCGTTGGTGGCGAGCGCCTTGCCCACTACGCCACCTAGCCGCCTGGTATATTCATTTATCTTAAAATGTCTATATAAATGCTTCTGAAGGGGCAAAACACTGGCAGCTATTACTGTACTCTTGTATTACTAGGACATATTTCACATAGTACAGAGGTATTTTGAGAACATTAATTGTGCAAAACTGCAATAGACAAATGCAAAACCTTTTCTCAAGTTACTTCCATCTCTGAAAAACACTTTTTTCATGAAATACAATAAAATCAAGCGGCACAAAGTGAAAATAAAAACTACTGCAGGACAGAAGGTTTCTTTCCCTCAAACAACTCAAACACAATAAAACTCCAACATAACTTAACTTTAGTGTACATGTTTGACAACGTAGAGAGAGAGCGAGAGAGCGTGATGTAATAGGTTTGAGTTTGAGGTTTGAGCGTCCTAAGTTGCCGTAGTTGATGATGTCACACCAGGATGTCATTGTCAACACACTACAGTGGGCTAGATCCACAAAGAATGGATTGCACGGAGCAAGTTGCACCCTTACTTACAATCTGTTAATAAAATGTTCATTCAATCAATCACCGTGCAGATTGATTGATTGAATGAAAGTTTTATTAACAGATTGCAGAATGGGTACAATACAGTACGGCTCAATACACACAATTGTTCTGTATCGTTAGTGGCTTAGCTTGGCTTCGCCTTCTGCACTATCTCGCGTACGTGCACGCGTACTGAATAAACCACAAATGTACCTCTAATACCAGTATTAGTCTGACCACACCCCTCATCAGCTTACCTTCATAAGCAGGTGTGTGGTCACCTGCTCTCCTCCTTCTCGCTTTCACCACAAGGAAGAGGTGCCTCGGTAGATCCCCACACTTGACACCATGATGGAAGAAATTGGATTGGGAACAGCTTGGGAAACAAGGATACGTTGACATCATATCTTTATTTTCTCTCTCACTATTTTCGAGAAAATACGGCGATATTGTCTTCGTACTGGAGTGTCTAGAAGATGATGATCATTCTACAAACCCTCCACCGGTTTTCGTATTGGGAGCACGCCGCTGCATGCTTCTCAACTGCAGTTCCTTGCTGTGTTTGTTGGGGTGAAACCTGTCAGGCCACAGCTGAACTGTCGGACATGCCGCTGTTGTGAGGAGCGGTGCGTTCCAGGTTGGGTGAGTAGTGTTTGCTGGCGGGCTCCACTTGTCTGTTAGTGCTATGGGGGCTACTAGACGAAGTTTATGGAAACCGGCCCCAGGCTAGGGTCCTTTGTTTAGCCGTCTAGGCGACAGAAGGCCTTGGTCTGGCGACCATTATAGTTTTAACTAGTGGGCCGCGACCATTGACACTGGTGATCCCTGTGTGTTCTGGACGAGTGGATTCTCTCTGTCACCGTGTTAAGACCCCATCTTTCATATCCAAATGAGAGTATTCCTTCACGAGGGGATATGTGCATGTAATGTGCGATAGCGGCAGATTCATGTTCAAAGTCAGCTATACAGGCCAGTTGGTACTGTGCTGATTCCGCCGGACGTGTTATTGTCACCGTTGTGAAGCGGTGTTGACGTCTTGTTTTCCCTTTTCTCTTAAAAAGTGAGGAGGGTTCAGAACGGCGGCCTGTCTGGGTGAGTGTTATGTCATTGTTTACATGTTCATAGCTTACGGTTAGCCGGTCGGTGGCCTGGCGCGGGGTGGCTTGGCTTCTCGCGCGCCGCCGGGAGCTCGCTCCTGATCGCGTGCGTCGTGGATCGGCGTCTCGCGAGCGGAAGCGATAGCACCCGAACGGCTGGAGCAGCCGTTAGCTTGATGCTATTCTGTTGAACGTGCTTTGATTTTTAACATGTTTTACACTTTTGACCACGACGTCATCCTTGACAGGGGATGTTCGTCAACCCTGCCCGAGCCTAGACGGGGATTGCGTCAACAAAGAGGACTGTAGCGACTGGTGGAGCGGCGACGCTGCCCGGATCGAACAACACGGGACGCTTGTGACTGCACTTCGCTGATCTGCGTTCCGGGCAGGTACGGGGTTGGCCAGACCCTCATAACACGTCTTCTGGTTTTACCTTGCTAAATGTATTGTGAATGACGGTGTTTTTTCCCAAAACGTGTGTTGTTGCAATGCATTTGAGATACGTTGCGGGTTGTGTGTGAGCTGTTTTTGTCACTGGCAGTAGCTTCTCCGTGCAGGTCGTGATGTATTGATCTGGTTGTTGTGTGAGAAACATCATGGTGTTTATGTGTACCGTGTACTCACTACTAAGGCAACTAACCTATGAAGCTATGCTTGGTGACGAGTGAGTAAAAGAATGTTCTTTCTCAGACTGTAATGACAATGGACAGTGAGTTCACACATTAACAGGTTTTCCTGTTTTAACTGGCCGTATTGAGGGTAAAATAGGAGGATTGTGTTTTTCCCCCCCCGGTTCCCTGGGGACTTTATCACCTCCTATCAGACATGTTGTGCATTAATTGTGTCTTTTGTGTGGTAGGGATACGATGTAACTCTCAGCTTGATTGCTGAGGTTGTGCTAAATCTGCTGGAGAAACTTATTTCCTAAAGGGAAATTGGTTTGGTTGCTGTCGTGTGCTTAGCAAGGCCTGTGGTCGATACTAATCAAGAATGATGTATTCTCTCATTGTGATGATGATGGGTTGTGTGTGTCATGTGACCTACAACTGGGTTGTACTGGCCACAGAAGCACATGTGTATGTTGGACCGGGGTTCTTAGAGCCCTCTCTATTCTGTGTTTTTCCTTAGTAAAAATCAGATAGCAGGTTAGCTCGTGCGCTGTGTGGAGCTGTGAAACGCTTCATAGAGCTGACTATGACTGTGTCATATTCTCTTTTTGTCGTTACGTCGTATCATGGGTGTGGGGTCGTAAAGGGGTGAACTGGTAACCTTTCCTCTCCCCATTGTTCTGTCGGTCAGGGGTACACCCCCTGTCCTTCAAGGTTCCCGTCACGTGGCGGTTCGGCACGTTACGGGGGGGGGGGGGGGGGGGGGGGGGAGGGAGTTCCTGGTCCCACGGCCTGGTATATTGGGCGTGTGCACCGCAGGAATTCCCCCGCCATAGAGTACGTCACCGTGCGCGTCTCTGTTGGTAGGACTTCCGTGTGCTGTTCAGGTCCATGTGATGGATCTGTTTTCAGGGGGGGTGGTCAGGGCTCCTCCTCACCAAGCGCCTACTCAGGCCTTCTGTGAGTTCGGACTCCTTCTTCCATGTGATCCATGTGAGGAAGCCTCCATCAGAGTACAGAGCCTTCCTCCTCAGATTGTCAAAGTGAGTGGACCCTCTAGAAGGGTCCTTTTCTATTGTATGTATATTCGATTCAATTCGTTTATTGAGTGTGTATGGGTTCGGTGCCTCTTCCCCGGAGGCCCTAAAACCAGTTTTTTACATGGCTCAAGGTGCAATATATTCTTTTCAATCTGTACAGCTCGCGTGGGAAGTCTCTCTGGGGATCCCCGTCTCTTTCCTATGGGAGGGTGGTGGGATGTAAAAATGTGAACATTTTTTACCCCGGCTGTGTAGACTGGGATACATACTGTTGATGCTTCCTTCTTTCTATTCCAGAAGTGTTGGAGTTAGGGAGTGTCACACCCCTCTTGTCGTTCCCCTGGGCGCCTTGGGGATTCAATGGCAGGTCTAAATAGCCTGTTCATTGATGGGGGTGTGTCCCGACGCACGTATAGTGCTAGCTCGCTGTAAACAGGCGATTGACTGGCACGCCTTAGTTGCTTGTGGTTGAAACAGCGTTTTTATAAAGCAACTGAGATGGGGGTTTTTTCCTCTTCCGGCGACCACATCCCATGACCTGGGTGGGTTGTCGACGGATCCTCGTTCATGTCTGGGGGATGATGACGGGATGGATCTGAACATATGTAGTGGGGTCTCACGCCCTTGGGGTGGGCCACCAGGCGCGGTTCGTCCCGACGTCTGGGTGGCGCCTTCTTTTCATGTTAAGATCAACACGCATATCTGCCCTTTTCCTGGGGCATGTCGGCGTGGTTAGGGCACGGGACTGGTTCTGGTCACGCTGGTCCAGATCAGTTGAACCCGTTGTCCGCCGGGGATGCAGATCTGCTGTTCTGGTACCCTGAGGGACTTGGGCTTTTTTCAGGGGGAAAAATGCCAGGTCGGTCTGGGTGTCACAGGGTTAAGCGCTATGGAGACCCTGGTTGGGTATGTTTTTACTCAGCACTGTCGTCATGGCTTACAGCCATGCCATTCTGTACGCGCTCGATCTCGTCGGATCTCGGCCGCTACACAGGTTGGTCCTGGTTAGTACTTGGTTGGGAGACCGCCGGGGAATACCAGGTACGGTGTGCTTAGGGGCTGGTTCTCCATTGTTTTTCGCTCCTCTCTCACGCATGGCGAAGAGGGGCCTGTGGGGGTGGTTTTTTGACCTCCTCTGGTGACCCTGTGCTTCCCGTACCGCCAGGCCCGGTCCGAAGTGATGTTTGCGACCCGTAGGCCTGGGTTAACCCTTTTTGGAAACTGAAACACTTGTACTGCGGTATAGCCGGTGTATACCCGCAGGTGTGTTTTGGAGTTTTTTCTTGAGGGGTTATAGGAACAACCACCGCATTGGGTAACACCGAGGTGGTTGGTTCCCTGGTGTGTTGGAGCAGTGTCAACTCCCGGGTTCACCGGTTGAGGGTGCCCCTGCACGTTCATGACGTCTGCCAATCGTGTCAGCCTTCTCTGCCTCGACCCCTCTGGGTGGGGGTTGTTAAATGGAGGCTTGGTCATGCAACACCGCCAGCTTACGCTCCTTCCGCCGGGGCGGCTGTGTTCAGCTGTCCCCTCTGGCGCCTGTCTCGTCCGCAGTCTCCAGGCTAGGGTTAACAGCCTGTTGCCTGGTTTTTCCCCGGTGCGCTGCCTGCTTCCGTTGGTTAACCTTTTTTGTGTGCTTACGGCCATGCTGACTGCCTATTCTGCAGGGTCAGTGTGCCAGGCGGTGTACTATTGGGGGGACGGGGCCCGCTCGGCTTACTGGCCTGGTTGGTTCCGCCTGGGAATACCAGGTGCAGTAACTGAGGGGCCTTTGTCCGAATACGCTGGCGATGTGGGGGGCGGGGCACTACGTGCCCACCTGGTGGGGTCTTGATGCTGGCATCATGGACTTCTCCGGGCCCCCATTCCAGGGAGTCCAGTCCTTTTGGTGGGTCTGGGTCTTCCTTCGTGCTCCGCTGCTACGGCCTTGCCACGGGGTTGGGTTTGCCCTTGACCCCGTGATTCTGGGGGCAGTAACGAGGTTGTTCCTCCGTTCGTTCCCGGGTGGCATGCGGGTTGTGCGTGTGTGTAGTCGTGGGTCAAGCCACGGTCTGCTCACCCTGTGCGTTGAGTTGCTTGAGTGCCTCTTCGCACGGTCGGGTCCGTCGCCCTCCCGTGACGTCCCTAATAGGGGGGCTACCCTCCATTAGGGGGGGTCGGGGGGGCTCGGCCCTCCCTGTTCTGATGGTTTTGGGGGGCTGTCAGCGGGGTGTATTTGTCAGCCAAGTGGCTCCGCTTGGCCTCCCTTGTGCAGAAGGCGAAGCCAAGCTAAGCCACTAACGATACAGAACGTTAGGTTATGACTATAACCAAGTTCTGTTAGTTAGGGGCGATGCTTGGCTTCGGACGGCCGCTGCAGCCCTTGACCTCACCTTGTGGTGAAAGCTTGGGAAGGAGGAGAGCAGGTGACCACACACCTGCTTATGAAGGTAAGCTGATGAGGGGTGTGGTCAGACTAATACTGGTATTAGAGGTACATTTGTGGTTTATTCAGTACGCGTGCACGTACGCGAGATAGTGCAGAAGGCGAAGCCAAGCATCGCCCCTAACTAACAGAACTTGGTTATAGTCATAACCTAACGTTAAGGGGATGCAGACCAGAGAAAGACTTTCGTCTTGTTTACATCACGGTCCCCCATACAGTTCATAATGAATTGTAAGTAAGGGTGCAACTTGCTCCGTGCAATCCATTCTTTGTGGATCTAGCCCTGTGCAGAGTTGGAAACGAGAGCAGCCCGATGGATAAAGCGATATAAAGAAACGAATAGCCAATAAATGTGAAGTTATGTATGACAACTATTAAAGAAACTTGAAACTTGAAACTTGAAACTTGTTATCTTTGAACCTCTGTTGTCAAGCCTCGTCAATATACCCCCCCCCCCCCCCCTTCCTCACTAATGAAACTGGTGCCGCGGAGTCACATTAGAACGTTAGCTTAGAGGCTAACGTTAGCCTATTGCTGCGCTAAAGCAAGTTTCCTCTCAGCCTCCTTAGCCAAATTGAAATGCCCAAACTATATGGCAAGGTCCGTGAGCAAGTGGAGAAAAACTCAGTACAATTAAACACTATGCAACGACCACTGCAAACGTTGAGTGAATCGTCAAGTAACGTTAACGTCATTGCTACTGCTGTGACTAGCTGCTCTAGTCCGGGGGTTCCCAAACTTTTCAGGCCAGGACCCAGAAAATAAGGCGTCAGAGAGCCGCGGCCCA
>NC_140165.1:100107029-100299529 GCF_963971535.1 Notolepis coatsorum | reverse complement strand
TATTTCCTTAGAAATCGTGCCATTTGTTGCTTGATTTATGAATCGTTTTTAAATAAACGCTAGATTATCGATATTATATGTGTCATCATGCACGAACAGAAGAGGAGTCTGAAAAATCGCTTCTCCGTACTTTGGTCGGCGTGAACCGCACACACACACACACACACGCTCCGATGGCGGTGAAAGAAACATCGGATTAACCCAAGATTCGTAACATAGAGTCCTTACCTCACATCTGATGTACTGCAAAAAGAGTAAATCCAATTCCTGATCGCCATTCCAAATATTGATCACGTTTATTGATCCAACGTTATATATCCAAAACACATAATCCACGCTGCTCCGAGTGTCCCCAGTCCATGTGTTATAAACATTACTCTTGCCCGAGAAGTAAAACCTGGACCGGACTTCTTAGATCGATGCACAGCCCCAGCCAGAGGGATCCCAATGATGTGCAATACCGGCCGGGAGGCGTTAGGCGGCAGTATTTGCCCTTTGCGAGCTCAGACCCATTCCCAATGATAACATCAGGCTGGATGGATGAAAAATGAATGGATATAGCTATTCTCGCATGGCGAGTTAACCCGAGATATCTCGGGTCTGGCCCCGAATGTGTTAAACATAAATGACACAGCAGTCACCATTTCAAAGGGAGATTATTTACTTTGTGTCACAATAGCCAAACAAATGCAATAGCCATCAATATCTTATGCCAAATGATTAGGGCATATAAAATGTTTCTTTTTTAATAAATAACTATATTTATCAATTAACAAGTCCGAGACCTTGTCTGCACCTTCCGAGTCCGAATGCAGTCAGCGCTCGAGTCCAAGTCCAAGTCCGAGTCATCAGTGCTCAAGTCCAAGTCGAGTCACGAGTCCTGAAAATCAGTCCAGGACTCGAGTGGTAGATACACAACTATGTAGATACAGCTAAATGATAAAGATAAAGCTATGATTAAATATGATGGGTAGTTATGAGTTTTATCAGTTTCATTGTTAATGTGTTTATGTACAGTAGCTGAGACATATTGTTGTGTCATTTCCATCACTTCTCTCTGTTGGTCTCAACCTTCTTACCCTCTCTAGCCAAGTGGCAAGCAGCATTGTGACCAATGAGAACGGCCACATAGGGAACTCAGTGTCCCTGGAGCCCAGGCCCTCCACACTGGACAGGTCCACCCAGACAGAGCCCACTATTCTGGGGCAGGACACCGTGGCGGACAGGGTCCCCCCGGCTCTAACCAGGGTGGTCCAGAGCCTGCAGCTGGAGGACGCTCTCCCCGAGGACCCGGCCACGCCCCACCACGCCCAGGGGCCGGAGGAGGAGTACGAAGAGCAGGAGGAGGACGAGGAGGGCGGAGGGGAGCGGGACAAGGAGCTGAGCTGGGCTTCCTCCGTGGAGGAACCCATCCACCCCACCACCCTCAGGGGCCTCCAGAGGGAGGAGTTCCAGGACGCTCCCGACGGCTCCCCGGAGGAGCAGGGCTCGGGCCCCCAGATCCCCACCTCGGGCTCCCCGGCACCGCCCAAAGACCAGAGCCCCGGGCCCCGCTCGGGACCTCTGTCCACCATCCAGGAGGCGGAGAAGAAAAAGCTGTGCGTTCTCTCACCGCCTCTCCGTCGCCTCCGTCTTCTGTCTCGTGCCTGACTGCATGGCTCTAATGGACAAATCACCCCTTTTTTATTTGATCCTGTCTTGGGTACCGCTGTCTTGTGTACTGCTGTCTTGTGTACTGCTGTCTTGTGTACTGCTGTCTTGTGTACTGCTGTCTTGTGTACTGCTGTCTTGTGTACTGCTGTCTTGTGTACTGCTGTACACCTTGTAAACCTTTATTTAACCAGAAAATTAAAAACCCATTGAGACTGAGGTCTTGTTTTCAAGTGTGATCTGGCCAAGAAGGCAAGCACGAATTGTGACAATACATAATACATAACAAAGCACAATACACATATATTATACTACTATACAACCGACGTTTTTTTTTATAAAAAATTCTATTCAGCTTAATAAAATACAAGCAACAATAAAACAGTAACAATCAACCTGTAGAAAAGTGCTACACATCAAAGCAGGAGCAGCAGGTGGCAAGGATTTCAGATATTTTTTGTTTGAAGCAAAAGGAGGAGACCGGAGAGTCCAATTTGAGACGTGTGTCTGGAGGTCATTCCAGGACCAGTGACCAAAATAAAATAGTTTTATTTTACTTGCCTCAGTCCGCACGGGCGGTATTTTAAAGCGCAGCCAGGTGCTGGATCTGGGATTGAGGGAGTTTTGAATTCATTCAAGCTTGGAACTGATGTACCATGAAAGTTGACCAAGAACAGCCTTATACATAAAAACATACCAGTGTTGCAACCTGCGTGTAGCCAGTGAAGTCCAACCAATCAGTGAGTAAAGTAGTAAAGTGTACAGTGATGCGTCCTATATGGTGAGTACCGCTGTCTTGTACAACTGTGAACCCCAGTTTCAGAGCCCTTATTGTATTATCAAGCAAACAGATTGTGATGGCCAGGATTGCACGGTGCGTCATGATGCACGAGGTCCTTGGGGAACGTCACGCTCTGTCCTCCCAGCCCCTTCAGCCCCCCCCCTCTGCGTTCTCTTCTGTGCGTTTGAACACGGCGGCTGGTGGATGTGCGCGGGTTGGAAACACAAGGCCTTGCTGTCATGTAATGGCAGCGGCATGCGCACACACAGAGTAACACACATCCAAGAGCAAACACACACACACACACTAGCACAGGCGTGCACACATACTGTACTATACACACACGCACAAACGTGCATACACACACACACACACAGCCACCCACACATAATCCATACATACACACACACATGGCACATATGCATGAACACACACACAATTAGACATGGTGGAAAATGTGATGTGAGGAGGCGGCTGGGTGGTGCAGCGGTCTAAGCGCTCGTCACCAACACGAGAGACACCGGTGTCGAATCCGGCTGTCAGCGTTGCCTCCGGCTTGGGCCGGCCGCCATACTGGCTCAATTGGCAGAGTCAGCGGGAGGGGAGTCGATGGGTGGTAATCTGGTCGTTGTAAACAGCGACTCCTACAGGTCGGTCAGGGCACCTGCACAGCAAGGACAGGAGATGGGCGAGGGTAGTGTGAGCCTCCCACACGTTACACCTCGCCAATGAGAGTCCGCGCTGGCAGGTGAAAAGATGTGGCTGGCTGACTCTGCATGTATCGGAGGGGACATGCGATAGATTCTTCAACCCTCCCTACGACCGACCAGTGGGGGGCACATGCGAGCAACGATCAAGACCGGGGAGGGGGGAATTGGCACAACTAAATTGGGATGGGAGAAAAACACAGAAAAAGGAGGAGAAAAAGTGGATAAAAAAAATGTGATGTGAGGACAGTTGAGCACAGCTCCATGTATGTACAGTATATACAATAGAGCTGAATAGAGGGACATGGGGGTGGGGGGGTGGGTAGTGTGTTGCCATGTCAACAGCGCTTTTATGTGCCGTACGAAAACACACAAAATGGCCGCCGTCTGAAGCAGCGGGGAATCGGAGGTCCTCAGACAGGCCTCCCCTGTTGCTATGCCGATTGTAACTGTAAAGAATGGGGGCTGATGGTTATGTAACCAGCTGTAGTAGTGGATGTGTACAGTGTGTCCAGAGGCAGTGCCAAGCACTGGGGGGGGGGGGGTCTCTCAAACTGGGTTTTAGCAGTGAGACACAAGGCTATGGGTAAAAATCTTCTCATGGAATTGCTGTGATTCAACTCTCTAAACCCTCTCAATCAATCATCCTCCCTGTGTTTTTCCTTTCTCTTCTCTTCAAGCAAATCAGGGGTTGGTGTTGTTGTTTTTTCTGCTTGCAATTATTTCTGTTCTTCTCGGGCTTGGTTGTTCTTCATCTCGTGTCTTCTCGACCGCCGTTAATTCACTCTGTGTGCAGACAATTAGAAGATAATTGGTACAATACCACACCACCACACAGCCTTTTGTTTACATGTGTGTTTCCGTACGTGGGTGAGTTCCCTGTTCTGTGTTCTAGTTTGTGGCTTGTGAGGACTCTGTTGTCGATTGATAACACATGTTCCAGCCCCCTGCTGAGCCCAGCTCTCTCACGCCCCCTCTATGGTAACCACTGGTACTGCGGAAGGTTGAACAGTTGAACAGTGGAACAGTGGAACAGTTGTCAATCACACTTCTTAAATCAATATTTGAAATGAAAAAAATAATAATAATAAATAAATAACCTTCATACTGTCTTTTACTAGTATGCACTCTACTTAGGAACCGTGCCTATATTATTACCTACTATGCTAAATTATGTCTATACTACTATGCACTCAAGACGGTAGCATTCAAGTTCAACACTGTTTGACAAAAATGTTTACTTACCCTTAGATGCCAGAGTTCCTTCCTGCTGACTTGTTGTACATAACTTGTAAGTCACTTTGGATAAAAGCATGAGCTAAATTACTAAATGTAAATGTAAAATGTCTGCCCCCAGTGGTGGCTCTCGGGTGGGACACTTCGCAAGAAGACAATCTGGAATCCAAATGCAAACAAACAGGTCTCCCCGCCTCTCAAACCCAACCCTTATGATTAGAGATGATTTTGCTCGTGACCAAGCCCTTGATACAAGGACTGTACATGTGCTAAGTAGACCTGAGCTCTTAATACACTTTGATGCTGTCAAAGTTTTGTTTACGTTTTACATATTTGTATTATATTGAGTTCGAAAATGCTTATTTTCCATCTCCAAGTGAAAGTCTTCAGGAATCTACAGCATGTCCAAGATGAATACGCAAATGAGTGACAGATTTGGCCTCTAACTAACATGAGCAGATGGTAAAGTAGGATAAGAGAGAGAGAGAGGAGAGTGGAGAGGGTTGGCAGCTGAATTTCACTTCCCTTAATCAGAGGGCCGTGACGTGGCCAACCGCAGAGCAGCGTTGAGATCACGTGACCTTTTCCTCTGATGGCTAGTTCCAACAGGGAGGCATGTCACCATCAGGAAACTGGGCGGGTGCCACAGGAAAACCTGAGAACACACAGACACAATAACACATCAATTACGATTCCATTATGAGACATGTGTGTGTGTGTGTGTGTGTGTATGTGTGCGTGTGTGTGTGTATTTGCTGTGTGGTATGTGTATAATTTGGTGTGGGTGGATGTGTGCACATGCATATTAGTGTACACTGTATATGTATGTGTATGTGTGTGCATATTGGTGTGTGTTTGTGTGCACGTATGCATATTGGTCCCCTGGATGGATGGGCGTTTTGGCATGGATATGTTGCACACATGCATAATAAGCATGTCATCATTTGCTTGTACACATATGAGTGGGATTTAGAGTGTGTGTATATTTGTGTGTGTGTCTGTGTGTTTGTGTGTGTATTATGTGTGTGCGCATGTCTATTGCTTGAACCTGAAGATGAATTTTCTCATGAGAACCCCTTCTCCTCCTCCTCATCCACCTCCTCCTCTTCCTCCTCGTGTCCCTCCTCATCCACCTCCTCCTTCTCCTCTTCCTCCTCATTTCCCTCATCCACCTCCTCCTTCTTCTATTCCTCCTCCTCTTCCTCCGCTTCTCCTCGTCCAGGGTGCGGAGGAACAGCGAGAGGCTGGGGAAAGAGACTCAGGAGAAGAGCAAGAAGCGCCTGGACAAGAAGGCCGTCTCCTCGGCCAACCTGCTGACACGCTGCCCGAGCCTGGAGAAGTGAGAGTCGGCCACACGGGCATCAGTCAGGACTGTCATTCTTAACATTGCTGGTAGAACAGTTAAATATCTCACCAAATAGGTCACGCGCTCAAGAGTGCCAAGCGGCCTTTATATACAGTACACACAGCAACTGCGGCAATGAAATTACATTACCCTGAAGAAGTCAAAGGATTTCCTATATGTGATCGCACGCCCAGAGACGCGGAGTAGAAGAAGTATATGTCTGTTTATAACTGTCAGTGTTGCCAGGTTACATGTAATCGCATTACAGTTCATACTTACAGTTAATCAACGTTGTAGACAGAGGCAGGGGGAGTGTTCCAGAGGGTATGATTTAAAAACAGACTCAACGTTGTAGACAGAGGCAGGGAGAGTGTTCCAGAGGGTATGATTTAAAAACAGACTCAACGTTGTAGACAGAGGCAGGGAGAGTGTTCCAGAGGGTATGATTTAAAAACAGACTCAACGTTGTAGACAGAGGCAGGGAGAGTGTTCCAGAGGGTATGATTTAAAAACAGACTCAACGTTGTAGACAGAGGCAGGGGGAGTGTTCCAGAGGGTATGATTTAAAAACATAGATGGACTCAACGTTGTAGATTGAGGCAGGGAGAGTGTTCCAGAGGGTACGATTTAAAAACAGATGGACTCTGGCTCTGTCTCCAACAGAACGCAGTCTGGTGTGAGGAATGATGAGGAGTCCAGTGTCAGAGGAGCGTAGCCTACGAGAGGGGGTGTAGGTGTGGAGGAGGTCAAGAGAGGTATTTTAGAGGCAAGGTAGTCCAAAAGTCACTGAAAACAATCAGATTACATGACCTAGTTGGTGTATTCCATTGGATTATGTTACTGTTAACAATTGAACCCTCGCACCGAAGAACCATATAAGTCTGTTTTAAATATTGTTGGACAGCCCATGTATTTGCAGTTTTCAAATCAATCCAAAAACATTGTGAATGTGATATCACAAGAAACTACTCAACCTCAACTGTCTTTAACTATGAGTGAACACAACACTCCATCTTAGATAATAACGTTTTTTTTTTACCTACTTTTTCTCCTCCTTTTTCTGTGATTTTTCTCCCATCCCAATTTCCTCTTGTGCCAATTCTCCCTGTCCTGTCCTGATCATTGCTCGCATGTGCCCCCCACTGGCCGGTCGTAGGGAGGATAGAAGCCCATCACATGTCCCCTCCGATACATGTGGAGGCAGCCAGTCACTTCTTTTCACCTGCCAGCGCGGACTCTCATTGGCGAGGTGTAACGTGTGGGAGGCTCACACTGCCCCCGCCATTTCCTGTCTTTGCTGTGCAGGCGCCCTGACCGACCTGTAGGACTACCAGACTACCACCCATCGACTCCCCTTCCACTGACTCTGCCAATTGAGTCAGTATGACGGCCGGCCCAAGCCGGAGGCAACGCTGACAGCCGGATTCGGTGTCTCTTGCGTTGGTGACGAGCGCAATGTCCGCTGCGCCACCCAGCCGCCCTTTAGATAATAAAGTTTGAAAACATTGTTCCTCTGAAAACTCAATTGACCTATCTCAAGCCCTGCCCTCTTTTCATGATCCTCCAATCATAACTGTCGCTCCCCACAGACAAAATTAAGTTTGCAACATTAGTGATTGGACGATCAAGAAAAGAGGGCGGGGCTTGAGATTAATATGTACACTGGTAATCATTGTGTAATTGAACCTCTCCAACCCCTGCTAACTGGTTAACTTGTTTCTCCCTGCAGCCGGGTCAAGGAGCTCATCACAAACGCAGGTATCTTCCGCCTTCTCTCCAAATCAAAAGCACTGGAATGGTGTTAAAGGAACACGCCAACATTTTGGGAAATTTGCTTACCGTCTTCTCCAGAGAGAGACACGAAGATAGATACCAGTTTCCTCTCTGTGCGTTCAGTAGAAAGATATCTGGCTGCACGTTAGCCTAGCTTAGCACAATGAATGGAAGCGGACAGTGCCGGTTAGCCTTCAGGAGAGGTGTTACTTGGACAATGGCTAGGCTAACCGGCACTGTCCACTTCCATTCATTGTGCTAAGCTAGGCTAACGTGCAGCCAGATAGCTTTCTACTGAATGCACAGAGAGGAAACTGGTATCTATCTTCTTGTCTCTCTTGAGAAGACAGTAAGCCTGTGTTCTTTTAATACTCCATAGGGCCATAACAGTCCACAGGCCTTATAGCTTAGTTCAAAGTATAAAATGCACAATATTGTATTTCCCCCTCAAACCAACCATCGACTGGTATGCTGCACATGTGCTGGAATTCATACAAAATGCATTTTCTTGGCCATTTCCCATTTCGGCACATGAATTATATCCTGTGTGGCTTTTGGAGTCAAATCCACACATGCGGGAGCGTTTATGGGTCTCGTTCCCAAAGAAAGGGAGCGTCAGAGGACAATCTCTCTCTCTCTCTCTCTCTCTCTCTCTCTCTCTCTCTCTCTCTCTCTCTCTCTCTCTCTCTCTCTCTCTCTCTCTCTCTCTTCTCTCTCTCTCTCTCTCTCGCTCTCTCTCTCTCTCTTTCTCTCTCTCTCTCTCTCTCTCTCTCTTTCTCTCTCTCTCTCTCTCTCTCTCTGTCTGTCTGTATTTCTTTCTCACTCTCCCTTTCTCTCATTATCTCTTTCTCTCCATATCTCCTCTCTCTAAACAAACAACACACTGCAGCACCCACTCTCCACACTTTAGATCACCTAAACACACTTTATATTTATTGATAAAGGATTTGCACTACAACTCGTACACCTTACTGTAAATTGTACCTAAATTGTACCTCATCCCATTTCTGCTTTGCACTATATAGTGTATATTAGTACTGTTACAAAGGATCAGATTAAACCGAATATATATATTTATTGATTGATATATATTGCATAGTATTTGTATATCGTTTGATAACCCTTGTATATTCCTTGTACATATACACGGAATATCCCTTTAGCCTAGTACAGACCATAATATTTCATTCTCCTATTGGACAGCGGTCCACAGGCGCCGGGGCCATGCCTCCAGAGTCAGGTTCAAGGCCACCGTCAAGACATGTCTGTACATGCCCGGCCTTGCCCAGGAATACGAGACAGAAATGAGGTTGGCACTAGATTGTTCGCCGTGCATATAAATATGGCGCAGGTGAATACAGAAGTAGAGTTACCCAATAAGTTGAAGCCTCACCCACGATACTCCGTGCGGTGAAGTATGGCCTGTTTGGCCCCAAATAAGAGCATTGAGACCGCGTGCGAATTAATAACTGAATTGTCAGAGTTTGGCGCTATACCGTAGAGTGCGACATATTTCTATTAAGTCAGTAATAGTCTATTTGTGTATAGTGTATCGTGCGGCTAAAGTTCTACAGTGACCAGCATCACCAACGCTTCCTCGTATCAGCTAGAGTGCTTATCCAGGCTGGGCTGCTTTCATGGCGCTTTCACCCGAGGAGACCTAGACGAGAACCGTGTGGACATGTACACTGGATTAATCTACCCGACGACTACATAGCCCTTTGCGGCTGGATTATATTTGTTTTGGTCCTGTGATTTATGGAGCGGAGAATCGCCGACGCCTACACGTGTGGGATTTACCCTGTGAGGAGCCACGTCGAGTCTGCGCCTCAGAGAGCCTGAGGCCGGCTAGCTTTCTTCACTGTGGAGCTACAGTCTACGGAGAACAGCTGTATTCGTCTGTGGATCAAGAGACTATTGCACCGTCTCCTGTACTTGGAGTCTCCTTAGTCATCGTTGACCAGACTCTCTACTACTGACAGATCCTCTACCCCTGCTGGCTTACAACCGGGGGGACCCTTCCAGTATCTCCCGCTATATATTACTAGTGTACCATAGATATAATTCCCTAAGATTCAGGTTGTATAATTACCTCCTGCGTAACCAGAGAATGGACATTCATTATTGATTTGCCTACGCACATTCCTTTTCCTTATAAGCGCATCCAAAGTAAAATAGAGAAGTATATTATGTACCTTTTGCTGCAATAAATACTTGATTACACCTTTGTGTGGAACCGATTCATTGTGGGAAGTGTTCATCATATTTATATATCATGTACTGTATGGCCAGTAATTAAAGTACATAAAGCGGTAGTGGTTTAATGATACCATACTTATCAATACAGTCAGGGAATTGTACCCCTCAGTTACAATTGGTCCTTCGAGCCGGAGGGTAACTAGTGTAATATTAATATAGTGGTATTAATATTGACATGGCCAATGATGAACACTCCACAAAACGGTTCTCCTAAAGTAGATCGCCCGCAGCGTAGACGGCAGACACCTCAGTACTTAGAGGATTACGTTGCCAATATACTACCTAGCTTTCTACAGACGGTAAACGCGGAAAAAGTAGATAGTAAAATTATGTCCGACCCTATCGACCAGGCTACCCCGCCAATAGAGGCCCTAGTGGGTTCTAACGTAACTGACCAAGCTCACGGTAGGGACCAGGAGGGACCCGACATGACTTTACCCCCCGCCAAGACCGAAGAAGTAGTCCCCGGAGAGCTCCAGGATAAAGACAGCCCTCCAGGGATGGAACTCTACCCGCTACAAGAAGAGGAGAGCACCCCGGAGATGGATCTCCAGGACTCGCCACAGGAGAACAGATCTCCAACGAGTACTGCCAGGAGCGGATCACCTCAACCAGCGTCTTCCCCCAGCGAGGTGGACAAGATGCTGGCACAGGCCTTCCTCGCCAGCCTAGCAGCCTCAACAGAGCGCGATCGACTCCAAGCACAGACGCTTAGTGAGCGCGAATATTCTTCCATGGAAAGAGAACGCCTTCAGGCGCAGCAACGGAGCGACGAAGATCGTATACGTCTAGAGATTAGACGCCTTCAGACGGAAGAGAATATGGTAAGGGACCGGGCCGAAGCCCAGCGCGCCGCCGCCGAAGCCCAGCGCGCCGCTGCCGGTGCCCAAAGAGAAGCAGAGCGCGACCTCGCTCTCACCAAGCGCGAAGCCGAGCGCGACCGATTACAAGCGCAGATTATGGAGCAGCTGATCACCAGGGCAACACCCCCTCCCTCCGCACGGGGTTCCAGGGCCTCGTCAAGACAAGGGTCAAGGGCACCCTCCCCTACCCGATCAAGCGACCCTGAGCCCGACCACCAGAGAGAGCCTATACCCCCCTCCGAACCCCTTCCCCGACCGGTCCAAGTGAGACCCAGCTACAAGGAAGAAACGGTCTACACCGCGGAGAGGCTAAATAGATGACTACAGGATCTAGAGGACCTGCCAGAGGAAGAAGAAGAGGGAGAGGAGGAGAGTCAAGCCCGACAGCAGCACAGTACTCCACAGGACCAGGAGGTCCAGTACAGCCCAGGCTCTACCCCCGCGGCTCTGCGCTACAGACCCCCGACTCAATTCACGGGTGAGCTTGACGCACGACCAGCCCCGAGGAACAGCACCTGGATACGCGGGCCATGGTACCCAGCAGGTACCAGCCCACCAAGAGGCGTAAGAGGAGACTCGCCTAGGAGGCCTCTCTTCCAACGCTCACCGATGTGCCAGCCATCCATGGCATCATACATTGGCACACCGACGTTTCCGGACTTCACCCACGAGAACAGAGCACAGTACACGGAGCTACGAATGTGCTTAGAGACAATGATGTCTGATGTAGCTGATGAACCGTACAAGTATGCTATCCTACTGAAGCACCTCAAGGTGCCCCGAGCGCACAATATAGCGCTGGCCTATGCCACCTCTACTACCCCATACACAGCGGCTCTAGCAGCACTCGACCAAAGATATGGACGCATATGGGACTACGTAATACAAGAGATAAGGCATATTGACCGCCTACCCCCAGCCACAGACAATCGCTCACTAGATGACCTGTCTATCAAGGTACAATCCCTGGTAGGGATGCTGGGGGCGCAAAGAGAAAAGGGTATGCACGAACTGTACGCAAACTCTAATGTCGAGAGGATTTTAGAGAAGCTTCCGGCCCGCCCGACAAGAACGCTTCAGGCGGCAAAGAGACCACGTGATCCTAACGGTCCCGAGCCATCCCTCCTAGACCTAGCCGACTTCCTGGCGAGAGAAGTCAACAGCCTACGGTTGGATACGCTCATGCGGAGCACCCCAAGCTCCAGAGAGGGACCTAGGAGAGCAAACGATGGCCGCAGATTGGTGACCGTCATGCACCAATCAGAATCAGTACCGAGCAGCAAGAACCACAGTACCCCCTCGATGAAAGAGAAGTGGAAGATGGTGTGCCCGTACTGCGAAAAGGAACACTGGTTGTCACAATGTGACACGTTCAAGAAGATGACCGCCGACGAGGTGAGTCAATGGATAAAGTCCAACCGACGCTGTTACCGATGTGCGCGCAGTCACATGGCAGCCGATTGCCGCTTAAAGAGGAGGTGTAGTCGGTGTGACGGAGCCCACCTAGATGTCCTACACGACAGTAACAGAAGAAAGCCTGCACCCTCAAGCAGCACAAAGGCAAGTGTTATGTACATTGACCCCGCCAGCAGCGGGGGCGCCCGGGTGCTCTTAAAGGTGGTCCGCGTAACACTGAGTTACCAAGATAAGGTCATGGACACTTACGCCGTCCTTGACGACGGGTCAGAGAAGACCCTTCTCCTCGCGTCCGCTGCGGCCCAGCTGGGGCTGCGGGGGAGCGAAAACCAGATGACGATTCGGACAATAAGAAGAGATCTAAAGACGATAAAGGGCGAGAATGTCTCCTTCACTATCGCAGCAAGCGGGCAGCCAGAGAGACGGTATAGGATTACTAACGCTTTCACCAGCCAAGAAATAGGCCTGTCGCAGTACACCTACCCCATCGCCAAGCTGATGGATAAATATGTGCACCTGCGTCAACTACCTATACCACTCATAGACGGTGCCACCCCGACCCTGCTGATAGGCTCCGACCATGCAGACCTCATCGTCCCGATTGATCGGGTCCACACAGGGCCCAGAGGCTGTCCTGCAGCAGTCGAGACCCGCCTAGGATGGACACTACAAGGCCCCCTCGCTAAGTCTCTTAACCGAACAGCAGCCACTAGCTGCCTCCACTCCAGAGTGACAGAAGAAGACACCACCCTCCTACAGCATGTCGAGAGGCTATGGACACTAGAGACAATGCCCTTTAAGAACGAAAAGAAAGACATTCGTTCCAAGGAAGACATTTACGCTATAGCCCTCCTCGAGCAGGGGACAAAGAGAGTCAAAGTCAACGGAGTGATGAGATACGCAACTCCACTCCTGAGGCGAGAGGGTATGCCTACCTTCCACGCCCCAAAAGAAGCGACGGAGCGGTATCTATTGAACACAGAGCGGCGCCTAGCCAGAGACCCCGCTCAAGAGACGGTGTACCGCGCTGAGATTAACAAGCTAATCACAGCGGGACACATAAAGAAAATTGACATTAAAGAGGCCGATCAGACGACCGAATCATGGTACGTGCCGCACCACAAAGTCCACCACAACGGCAAGGATCGTATTGTGTTCAACTGCAGCTACCAGATCGGATCACAAAATCTGAATAAAGAGCTCTTGCCCGGCCCAACACTCGGCCCCTCTCTACTAGGCGTGTTACTACGTTTCCGCCAAGACAAGGTGGCCATCAGCGGCGACATCAAAGGGATGTTCCTGCAGGTGAGACTAGTGGAGGAGGACAAGCCCCTGCTGCGGTTCCTATGGAGAGAGAGGATCGGGGATGAGCAACCAGCCATCTATCAATGGGAAGTCCTCCCTTTCGGAACCACATGCAGCCCATGCTGTGCTACGTTTGCACTGCAAAAACACGTCGCAGAGGACCCAGCAGCTGATGAAGAGGTCCGACAAAGTGTAGGAAATAGTTTCTACGTGGACAACTGTCTGCAAAGCGTCTCGACGCCAGAAGAAGCCGAGGCCCTTCTACTCAAGCTCCGCGCCTCCCTGATCAAAGGCGGCTTTGATCTCAGGCAGTGGGCCAGCAGCGACCCGCAAGTATTGCGCAGCCTCTCCCCCGAGGACAAGGCAGCAAGCAGCGAGACCTGGATGGCGACCATCCCAGGAGAAGCCCAAGAAATGACATTAGGACTAGTCTGGCGCTTCAAAACAGACTCGCTCCATTATAAACACACACCCCTGACCAAGGAGCAGGGAAGGTCGACTGCACTACCGACCACCAGACGGAGTGTATACAGAACACTCGCCAGACAATATGACCCGTTGGGATGTATTCTACCTTACACCACCAGGGCAAAGATGATTGTAAGAGCGTTATGGGACAAGGACCAGGGCTGGGACGACCCCATACCCGAACACCTTGCATCCACATGGAGAGAGTGGGAGACGGAACTCAGCTCACTCCCAGGTGTCAACATACGCCGCAGCTACTTCCCACCCACAGTGAGGCCGGAGACGTGCCAGATGGACCTGCACGTCTTCAGCGACGCCTCCGAAGTAGCCTACGGTTCGGTGGCCTACTTGCGTGCCCGAGAGGAGGGAGGAGAAATACATACTGCTTTCATCCTGGCTCGCTCAAGAATAGCCCCACGAAAGCAACAATCTATCCCGCGTCTAGAGCTCTGCGCAGCCCTAGCAGGAGCGCAACTCGCCACGTTAATCCAACGTGAACTCACCATTCCGGTGCAAAGAACAATCTTGTGGTCAGACTCCACGACAGTACTCACATGGATCCGGTCTGATTCGTGCAGATACAAGGTCTTCGTGGGAGTCAGAGTCACAGAGATTCAAGATTTAACAGAAGTAGCAAGCTGGAGGTATGTGGACACAAAACACAACCCAGCTGACGTCATCACCCGGGGAATGTCCCTGGATGACCTCACCCGTCACAACCTATACAGTGACGGGCCAGAGTTCCTCAAGCTCCCGGAAGAAGAGTGGCCTACACCCACCCCACGGGAAGCGAGTAAAGAGGAGGCCGAAAACAAGAAATCTATGTTCTGTGGATTGAACACACTCGTCTCCACAGACCCCGACATAGACGATTGCCTCACCCTAGAGAGTGCGCAGCTAAAGACATTCCTGTGGCACCACCCAGAGGTTCAGCTCACTACTGACATTACTGCAGCTGACTACGAAGAAGCAGAACTTCTTCTCCTACAACGAGCCCAGAGAGACTCGTTCCCCGATGAGCTAGACTGTCTACAGGGAGCAAAGCCCGTCCCATCAGACAGCAGACTGCTCCACCTAGCCCCCGAGAACGACGCCCATGGTCTCATCAGAGTGGGTGGTCGTCTGCGGAGAGCTCCAGACTTACCGGATGACGTCAAGTACCCGATAGTCTTAAACAGCCGACACAAGGTCACAGAGCTGATCATAAAGAAATACGACGAGGATGTGCATCACGCCGGGGCAGAGAGAGTCTTCGCGGAGATCAGACGTCGTTATTGGATACTGCAAGGGAGAGAAGCAGTGCGGCGCTTCCAGCGAACCTGTCTAGACTGTCGTAAGTGGCGAGCGCAGCCCAGTATACCCCGGATGGCTGACCTACCTCCCTGTCGCCTCCGACTCGGCGACAAGCCTTTTCACTCCACCGGTATGGACTGTTTCGGCCCGCTGTATATAAAGAAAGGAAGAGGAACCGAGAAGCGGTGGGGTATTGTATTCAAATGCATGACCACCCGAGCGATGCATATAGAACTCCTTCCAACCATGAGCACAGACTCATTCCTTATGGCCTTCCGAAGATTCACATCGCGAAAAGGCAAACCGTCTATATTATTGTCTGATCACGGGACAAACTTCAAAGGCGGAGAAAGAGAGCTGAGAGAGAGCTTCCAAGCTATGGGCCCAGAACTTAAGACCCACCTCGCTCCATCCCAGATTGACTTCCAGTTTAATCCCCCGAACGCACCTCACTTCGGTGGAACTTGGGAACGAGAAGTATGTTCAATAAAGACAGCCCTGTACGCCGTGCTTGGGGCCCAGACCGTGGCGGAAGAAGTCCTAATGACAGTCCTCACGGAGATCGAGGGAGTATTGAACTCAAAGCCCCTCGGTTACGTCTCAAGTGATGTAGCAGATGTCGACCCAGTCACCCCCAACACACTCTTGATGGGGCGGCTGGACCCCGCGCTACCACAGACAATGTACAGGCCTGAAGAAGCGAACGGCCGAAGAATGTGGAGGTACAGTCAAGTATTGGCTGACAAGTTTTGGAACAGCTTCCTACTCCACTATCTACCGTCTCTACAGACCCGCCAGAAATGGGTGAAAGAGAGAGACAATTTGACAGAAGGAACAGTCGTCATGATTATCGACCAGTCACTACCCCGAGCTATGTGGCCGGCTGGCCGCGTAAGCAAAGTGATCACCGGTGCCGACGGAAAGGTCCGAGCAGCCGAAGTGCTCGTCCAAGGACGGATCTACACCCGACCCGTGGCGAGGCTAATAGAACTGCCAAGGCTCCCCGATACTATCGATGACGACCATGACCCCATGACTTTGTGAACTGCCCGACCCCTCACAACAGACATTGAGTAGTGGACAGTGCGGTTAATCTGTCTCTGCTTAGCTAATTAGGTGGGACTAATTAGGAGGCGGCTGTTACAAAGGATCAGATTAAACCGAATATATATATTTATTGATTGATATATATTGCATAGTATTTGTATATCGTTTGATATCCCTTGTATATTCCTTGTACATATACACGGAATATCCCTTTAGCCTAGTACAGACCATAATATTTCATTCTCCTATTGGACAGCGGTCCACAGGCGCCGGGGCCATGCCTCCAGAGTCAGGTTCAAGGCCACCGTCAAGACATGTCTGTACATGCCCGGCCTTGCCCAGGAATACGAGACAGAAATGAGGTTGGCACTAGATTGTTCGCCGTGCATATAAATATGGCGCAGGTGAATACAGAAGTAGAGTTACCCAATAAGTTGAAGCCTCACCCACGATACTCCGTGCGGTGAAGTATGGCCTGTTTGGCCCCAAATAAGAGCATTGAGACCGCGTGCGAATTAATAACTGAATTGTCAGAGTTTGGCGCTATACCGTCGAGTGCGACATATTTCTATTAAGTCAGTAATAGTCTATTTGTGTATAGTGTATCGTGCGGCTAAAGTTCTACAGTGACCAGCATCACCAACGCTTCCTCGTATCAGCTAGAGTGCTTATCCAGGCTGGGCTGCTTTCATGGCGCTTTCACCCGAGGAGACCTAGACGAGAACCGTGTGGACATGTACACTGGATTAATCTACCCGACGACTACATAGCCCTTTGCGGCTGGATTATATTTGTTTTGGTCCTGTGATTTATGGAGCGGAGAATCGCCGACGCCTACACGTGTGGGATTTACCCTGTGAGGAGCCACGTCGAGTCTGCGCCTCAGAGAGCCTGAGGCCGGCTAGCTTTCTTCACTGTGGAGCTACAGTCTACGGAGAACAGCTGTATTCGTCTGTGGATCAAGAGACTATTGCACCGTCTCCTGTACTTGGAGTCTCCTTAGTCATCGTTGACCAGACTCTCTACTACCGACAGATCCTCTACCCCTGCTGGCTTACAACCGGGGGGACCCTTCCAGTATCTCCCGCTATATATTACTAGTGTACCATAGATATAATTCCCTAAGATTCAGGTTGTATAATTACCTCCTGCGTAACCAGAGAATGGACATTCATTATTGATTTGCCTACGCACATTCCTTTGCCTTATAAGCGCATCCAAAGTAAAATAGAGAAGTATATTATGTACCATTTGCTGCAATAAATACTTGATTACACCTTTGTGTGGAACCGATTCATTGTGGGAAGTGTTCATCATATTTATATATCATGTACTGTATGGCCAGTAATTAAAGTACATAAAGCGGTAGTGGTTTAATGATACCATACTTATCAATACAGTCAGGGAATTGTACCCCTCAGTTACAAGTACACTGCATAGTATATTGTATATTATATGGTAACTCAGTTACGTCTATTCTGCATCGAACATTGTACATATGTCTATACTGAACACTGTGACCTCATACTATGTTATTTCATACTTATCTTGTCTAGCACAGTCTCTGGAGCGTAACAGTAAGAAGCATTTTGTATAAAAGTATTCTGTACTTCTGTATGACAACTATTAAAGAAACTTGAAACTCTATCCTTCTCATTCTCTTGCTCTCCTCTCCCTCTCTCTCTCCTCTCTCCCTCTCACTTTATCTATCCTTCTCATTTTCTCTTTCTCCTCTCTCTCCCGTTCTCTCCCTCTCTTTCTCACTATATCCATTTCTCTTCTCTCTCCCTATCTCCCCTCTCTATCCTTCTCATTTTCTCCCTCCTATGTCCCCCTCTCTCCCTCTCACTTTATCTATCCTTCTCATTTTCTCTTTCTCCTCTCTCTCCCGTTCTCTCCCTCTCTTTCTTTCTCTCTCCTCTCTCTCACTCTCTTTCTCTCTGACTATTGGAGAATTGGTTTGATTAGCCTATCAGAGTAACATAATAGTGTTTATATTTGATCAGTGGGCCTCATGTTCAACAAGAGCTCTTTGACTATGGTGCAAATGTTATAGAAGTGTCACGCTGTATTATTTCCCCCTTCTAATAACGATCATCAGTGCTACTACTTCTGCTCCCAGAATAGTGTTTATTTACCACTATTACAGGTATTGAGCAGTGGTGGATAGTAACTAAGTATTTTTACTCAAGTGCTGTACTTAAGTACAGTTTTGACGTACTTGTACTTTACTTGAGTATTTTCATTTTAGGGAACTTTGTACTTTTACTCCACTACATTTCAAATGAAATATTGTACTTTTTACTCCACTACATCTATCTGAAAACATCAGTTACTAGTTACTTTGAAGAAAAACATTTTGCCTAAAAAACACGCCAAAAATGTATGTATGATTACTTTTAAATTTGAAGCCTGCCAACTTCAAGAGGATGTAATAATCATATCAGCTTAACTGGACCACATACTGTACCACTTTAACATAACCTATAGGGAGGTGTAGTGGTTACGTCATTTTCGTTTTTTCCTGTTCCACCCTCTGTTCCACTTAATGTATTTCCCCATTGACCATTTCTAAATCGGCTTTTTTTAGATAAATAAAGCATTAACGTTGGCATGGTGTACCTTTCTGTGCGTATTTATCCACAATCTATAGCTCAACATGAAAATATTCGCAATTAATCGTAAAGGTAGCAAAATAACAACGTTTATGTTTTCGTTTGCTGGGAAACTACACTGCTATTTGGCGCTGCTGACTGACGTCACCACAGCGTAGCCTCCTCACAGACTAGTCACAGACCTAGGATCAGATTTCCCTTACATTCGATAAGCTTAACAAAATTCGTACAATGGGAAAATAACTGACCCTGAATCTGTGGCTAGTATCTCTCTGGTGATCATATCCATTTGTCAGATGAAGCCAAACACCATTTCTAAAAGCAACAACCACGTTATCATTATTTGTATTCACTGCATATTAAATCACTGTAAATACTAATGTAAATCATTGTTTCGTTGTACATATTGTCTATAGTTTATAGCGTTATTGTTTTTACGGCGGGCTCTACATGCCCCGATTTAAAATATATATATGTATACTTTTTAGAGAATATGCTATACAGCGTTATATATATCGTTCTTATTTGCTTTTGTCCTCACAGACAAAGTATTCTGGCAGGGAACTTATGGACACGACAGTAGTAGTTATAAGGTTTTTGAGCTTGTAACGTTAGTTAGCTATCGTGGCATCAGCCGGCCGTGACATGTAGCTAGCTAACTTGCTAGCCGGCATGATGCATGCAGTGCACAGGTCTGAGAAGAGGACCTGCACATTTTACTCGGTCCCGAAACGCCTCTACATGCCCCGATTTCAAATGGTTAACGACAGTAGACATTGCTAACGTCTAGTTTAGCGAGGTAACGTTAAAGTTAGCTAGCTAGCTAGCTTGCTGGCCGTGACGTGGATCAGGCGACAGCACTGAACAGGCTGCCTAGTGAACAACAGGCTGCCTACTGGTAACTGTAGTTTACGACAAATTAAAAACCTTATAACTACCTTTATTTCAACCAAAAATGCTTAAACAATAATGTCAGTGGTAGAAGGGAACTCATTTTGTGCAAAAATGGAAAGCTTGCCAATGTTCATGCGGCAGAATTGTTACAATACTTAGCCATAATCCATTTTCCCAATGATGAATCTCTATACGGGTGGAACAACCAGTGACGTCAGACTACACCTCCCTATAGAGGTCAATGGTTTGATAAGTGAATGCTCCCAAGCACTTCTACCACTGGTATTGACTGTTTGTGTCTTGGACTGTCTTCTCAGAATTCCATCATGGAATTATATAGCTTTCAATGGCAGATCGGAATGTTCAGTTCTCGAAATTCTAATCCTACATTTGAGATCGTATACCTGAAAGGGTTAAAAACACGCTCGCAATTTGGGGTTTGGAAGTCTCCAGGGAATGAAGTCTCAGGGTGAAACCACACAGTGTCCGACACCCCATCCGTGCAAGTGGCCATCATCCAGGATGAGTTTTGCCTACAAGATGACATTGAAAAAAACGAAATAAAAAAAGGATCTATACAGTTTGAAATGGAGAAATGACAGCAGATTTACATTAGAAGCCGTTTCTACTGTAAGTAGGCTGGTTACCAAACAGAGAGAGGTAACTGAACGGCATGAGGGATAAAAGAAATACAAAATAAACAGAGAGGATTGATCCTTTCTGCTACATCGAGTGCAGGTGTCATGAAGCCAGATGGTCCACAAGCCTGCCTGAATATGCACTATAAAAACAACAACAACAACAACAACAAACAAAAGAGCAAAACGTGTCTCATTTACCCACTATGTGCTGGAAGATGACAGATACAGTATATCACTCAAAGTCCACCTCCTTCACCCACGATGCCATGAAAGTCATAGGCCAGGGAGGGTTTTTCTTTAACCCCTCACTGTCACTTTTTAACTCGGGGCACAGCGGAGCCTCTTCCTGAGCGAGACACTGGCGGGCCTGTTCGAGCACCGGCCACTCCTCCTCTGCTGCCGCGCCACACCGGCGTCCCGGACAGAATGATGGATGGCCTTTAGGCCCGAGGAGGATGCCAAGGAATGCTTTTTTTTTTTTCATGTCTCACGCCGTCATTGAGGCGTGCTATGTTAATACGCCTGGACTATGTAAGATGTATCATGGTAGTTGCTGCTAGTCGTTGTTATCTCGATCGCACTGGATCACTGCATGCTAAGGCAGTATGGTTTGTTTGTCGGGGGTGGGGCAACAATAGACCAATGTAAGTGGATGTCCCTCCTGAGTCTAGCGATGCCCCCCACGAGTCTGCATGACTCATGGGATATGAAAGGGGCTTATGTGTAGGGGCGGGACTTACGCATGTGGGTGTGGTTAACCTAGAGCAATGAACGTAGTAGTCTGTACTGAGTGGACGTGTGTGCCAAATTTGAAGAAATTCCCTCAAGGCATTCCTGAGATAATGAGATGAGATAATATGACAGATGTGAGGTCACAGTTACCTTGACCTTTGACCACCAAAATCGAATCAGTTCATCCTTGAGTCTAAGTGGACGTTTATGGCAAGTTTGAGGAAATTCCCTGAAGTTGTTCCTGAGATACCACGCTCACAAGAATGGGACTGACAGACGGAAGGACGGACTGATGGATGGACAACCCAAAAACATTGATCACTGAGTCTGACGTATACAGCGAACAGGTCTATACTTTTATCCATCCTGACCAGAGTAACTGTGAAACTACCTGACATACAGCAACAACAGGGACAAATTAAAGCAAAAACCTCAATAAATGAGTGGAGAAACATAACGAATGCAGATGCTTCTATACAGGTGCACTGCATGATACAATTAATTCTCCAGGCATGGGTTTGGGTCCACTTGTCCCCTTAGAGGGAAAAGTCAGATTGAGTCAAAGTTATTCACCTTCATCCTACGATGAAACATCTCTATCCTGATGGGAGTGGTCTCTTCCAGGATGACGACGCCCCCCCCCCCCCCCACCATCCACGGGACACGAGGGCTCACTGAAGAATATATGAAAATGATGTGAATAGTTATGCGATGGCCTTTGCAGTCAGCTGAACACCTATGGGGGAGGTGCCTGGCCGACGCGTTACAGACAGCGCTCTCTCCACACGGGGAGAGAATGGTGTCCTCCTCCAGCAGCAGAGCCCCAGCAGAGGCTTGTGGGATCTATGCCAGGACACGATGAAGCCGTTCCGGCAGCTCATGGTGGCCAGACAGACACCACACTAATCCTTTAATTTGTTACCCGTCTGTAGCCTACTGTATGTGGAGGTCATGGTGGCCAGACAGACACCACACTAATCCTTTAATTTGTTACCCGTCTGTAGCCTACTGTATGTGGAGGTCATGGTGGCCAGACAGACACCACACTAATCCTTTAATTTGTTACCCGTCTGTAGCCTACTGTATGTGGAGGTCATGGTGGCCAGACAGACACCACACTAATCCTTTAATTTGTTACCCGTCTGTAGCCTACTGTATGTGGAGGTCATGCGCGGACGACGGACGTCCGCATCGTAAACACTGTATAGTCTGCAAGAGCGACGAGACACGTTTTATTCCCTTCCAATCTCACTCTCTCAGCATCTCTTTTCCTCTCCATCCCCCCTTCACTCTCTCTCTATCCCCCTGCCCTCCACTCTCTTTCTCTCTTTCTCTCCCTCTCTCTTTCTCTCCCTCTCTCTTTCTCTCGGCTGACTAGTTATATCTAGTGTCTAGGTTATCTCTCTCTCTCTCTCTCTCTCTCTCTCTCTCTCAGATGACTGGTTATATCTAGTCTCTCTCTCCCTCTCAGATGACTGGTTATATCTAGTCTCTCTCTCCCTCTCAGCTGACTGATTATATCTAGTGTCTCTCTCTCTCCCTCTCTCTTTTTCTCCATCTCTCTTTTTCTCTCCCTCTCTCTCTTTCTCTCCCTATCTCTTTCTCTCCCTCTCTCTTTCAAACGAACACTCCCAAACACACATAAACACACTCATACACACCAATGTGTCCCTCCCAGTGAATTATATTATATATCCCTCACAAGTTTATGGACCTAACACACATCTCTCTCTCTCTCTCTCTCTCTCTCTCTCTCTCTCTCTCTCTCTCTCTCTCTCTCTCTCTCTCTCTCTCCTCTCTCTCTCTCTGTCTCTCTCTCTCTCTCTCTCTCTCTCTCTCTCTCTCTCTCTCTCTCTCTCTCTGTCTCTGTCTCTCTTAATATCATTGTCAAATGATTCTGATAACATTTATAATGAGCAGACCCAGGTTGTCCCCCCCCCCCCCCCCCCCCCCCCCTCAGGAAGTGTGTCAGCCCTGGCAGGCCCGCTCTTTTTAAGTGAAATAGCAGTGGTGTGGCTGATGGGGGTGGGGGGTGAGGTGGGGGAACACACCTCTGTACTGGGCTCCTATAGATCTCACCCCCAGAGCAGAGAATCGGCCCACGGGGACCCCTAGTGTCAGGGACCAATCCGACGGCCTGGAATCAGCTGTGATTTAGTGTTGAGGAGCCACTTGTTTATTTGTCTGGCTGACCCCCTTCTCTCTCTCTCTCTCTCTCTCTCTCTCTCTCTCTCTCTCTCTCTCTCTCTCTCTCTCTCTCTCTCTCTCTCTCTCTCTCTCTCTCTCTCTCTCTCTCTCTCTCTCACAGGATCCCCTGGGTCGCGGAGAGGAACATACAGCCAAGGTAATGTGTTATTCTGTTATGTCATACAGGCCATTATGTCATCCACCTGCGGGTAAAGGAATACTTTGTTCCATTTTCCTTGGTTATTGTTCCAGTGCCAGACACTCATCACCTCGTGTGTGTGTGTGTCTGGGGGGGGGGTGCCTGCATTTATCCTTTAGTTTCCTTTCAAATGTCATGATAGTATTATTAGCGTTCATCATGGAAAGCTTTGGGGCACCATGCTGTATAGCCGTAGTTCTTATAAAGAGATGATTAGACACAGAAAACAGCTAAGTTGTAGGGTATATAAGTGATAAGTGAGTATTTAATTAAATAAATATATATATCTTTTTTTTAAAGAAGCAGAAAGAAAAACAAACAAAAGGAAATATGTTTCAGTTAGGCCTGTGTGTGTGTGTTTGTGTGTTCAATGCTCTAAGTGCGTGTTATTTTATTGTTGTGTCCAATGTGAGGACATTAATGTAATATTAATGTAAAAAAAGAATTTAAACATATATATATATATAAATTATGTTGAGTACAAGTTTGATTAACACATTAACTGCCACAGAGTTTGATCATCTTATACCATTCTCTGCCAGCACTTTAAGTCTATGGAGATGTTCACCTTCTTTGCAGGGCTATTACCTTTTAAATTGTATTGCTAAATTGACATTACTATGGCCCATTCAACATCGATTATCTATCGTTCAGGATGTAGGAACGTTTTACTTTTTCATTCACACATTCATACGAAAATACCGTCTAGAATATAAATATGTTTTTATCGTTTTCTGCAGTAATTCCTAGAACGTGAGATATAGGCATAAATGCATATATAGATTATCAAATGCCGTTTGATACCGATCCACGCTACATTAAAAATGTCAACTGTACATGGTCCTAAACGTTATGACTGATCATGCGCGGGTGAACGGGGGGGGGGGGGTCGTTTATAATTCCGTGATCGTCGTTAAATGCTTTATGGAGTATGGGTGATATATAGATCAGAGCAGTTTGTATGGATAATAATAAACACTCACGCTGAAAATGACGTCAGCCTCCTCTTACCGTTGGGCGATGAGACTGGAGCAAAAAGATCCCAGTTATTTGATGGGGATCGAGTAGATCCATTTCCGGTTTGTATAATACTAATACACGCCCAAATCATGTCGATTATTGAGTTATGGCAGCGATCCATATCCATGGTGTGTGGCTAGAGTCCCGCGACGATATGAGAGTGGCCGGACGGATTTAGGAGACGCACCGATATCCAACCGGCCATTTCCGGTTTGGCAACACGCAGATCATCCACCAGGGGGCAGTATTGAAGCGTTGCAGAGTTGTGCCGAGTCCCACTGCATCAGACAAGGCTCCGTGAGGGAAATATGAATACCATGGCGAAAATATGAAATATGATCACAATAACGTCGTACGCCGTGATCTGGCAGAATTAGCATGAACTTGAAACACGTCATACAACGTGATTGGCACAGGATGTGTTAAGTGGTCAAATCTAGTTCAGTGACGTATAAACGAGGTGGTAATATTACAGTGTGTCTTGGTTTTTACAGAACAGTCCATCAAGATGTTCATCCGCGGTCGACCGATCACCATGTACATCCCTGCCAACATCCAGCACTACGAGGACCTGAAGATGGAGCCGCCCTCCGAGAGGCTGGAGCTCGACTGGGTGTATCCTTCCAAACATCCCACAAGCTACCAAACCATCTCCATTTACACAAAAATTTTTTTTACAAGGACCTTAAAATAAATTCAGACAATATTGACCCTTTCACTACCACACTACCAAATGGTTAACCCTTTTCACTGCGACAATACAGAAGGTTCTATGACGTTAATGGATTGCTCAGCACCTGTTCTGCACTGTACTTCACTTCGTGCACGAGCACTGAATAAATAATTCCACCATGTACCTTTACCTCCCAACATCCGTCTGACCACACCCCCTTCCGCTTACCTTCATAAGCAGGTGTGTGGCCACCTACTCGCCTCCTTCTTCACTTTCACCACAAGGAAGTGCCTTCGGTAGATCCCCACTTGACGAGGTTGTTAGTAGAAGAAAGTTGGAAAACTAAAGAACGGGAAGATACGTTGACATCATATCTTTATTTTCTCTCTCACTATTTTCAAGAAAATACGGCGATATTGTCTTCGTCACTGGAGTGTCTGGAAGATGATGATCATTCTACACCTCCACCGTTTTTTTCGTATTAGGAGCTCACGCCGCTGACATGCTTCCCAACTACAATCCTCCTTGCTGCGGCTGGATGGGGTAAAAACCCTCCAGCAACACAGCTGGACTGTAGGACGCACCGACTGTTGTGAGAAGCGGTGGTTTCCAGGTTGGGTATGTACTGTTTTGCTTGCGAGCTCTGGTTGTTGTTGATGCTATGGGGGTTAGCTAACAATTTACGAAACGCCGACCCCAGGCTAGGGTCCTCTGCTCGGCTTAAAACGGCGGTCGGAGGATCTTGGCCTGACGCCCATGATGGCTAAATCTAGTGGCCCGCGCTAGGTTCTGGTGATCCCAGGATTCTAGAGCGGATGCTTCTCTGTCCCGTGTAGGCCCCATCTTTCATATACAAATGAAAGTTTACCCTAACGAGGAAATGTGGGCATAAGATCTTCTTTATCGGAAGTTCCATGCTCAAAGGGCCCCGTGTGTGTCTGGATCACCGTTGACAACTGTGTTCTGACATTTCTTTTTCTTTTCCCTGTTAGGGAAGGGATTGGGACATCGGCCTGTCTGAAGTGTGGCTTGTTATGTCATTGTATGCAGTTCAGGTGATGGCTGGTTAGCTTGCGTGCTAGTTGTGGAGCTACTGTGTAGCCAGTCAGCTGTTAGCTGCGCAGCTGTTAGCTGCGGCGTTAGCTTGCTGTGTTTACCAGGCTGGTATACGTTAGCTTGTTGCTATCAGCCGATCGGCTGTTAGCTTAATGCTACACTGTTGAACGTTCTGTGACTATAACATGCCTTAAACACTCTGACTACGACGTCATCTTTGACAGAGGATGTTAGTCGAACCTACCGGGAGCCCGGCCGGCGAGGACTGCGTCAACATGGAGAACCGTAGCGTCTGGGTGCCCTTGTCGTCGACACAGGAATGCTGTGTTTAACGTCGGTGTCCCGTTAGCCAGACTGCAGTTCGCTTGGCCTGCGCTCACGGTAGGAAGGTCCCGACCAGACCTTAAACACGTCTTCTTCCTTCCCTTCTAAATGTTTTGTAATAACGATGTTTTCCAAAACGGGTGTTGCTGCAATACATTAAGGATACGACGCGTGTTGTGTGTGAATTGTCTTGTCACTGGTATAAGCTTCTTCTCCATACAAATCGGGTTGTTGTTTACATGTGTAAAAATGATCTGGTTAGTTGTGTTGAGAACATCATGTGTGTTCATGTAGATAGGATATTCCTTTATTGATCCCCTTGGGGAAATTCAGGCATCATAGCAGCATGGGGGGGGGGGGGGTTACAGGTAGTAAAACAACACAGTGTACGGGTAGTAAAAAACAACACAGGCAGTGTAAACAATTGATCAATATGGTCAATATAATTTACTATCTGACTAGCTGAAGAAATATTCACAGTGTCACATAGGGTGCAGTATGCATAAGGTAGTGTTATAATTTACTATCTACTGAGTATACATTATTCACAGTATCACGGTATCCACTGAAATATACATTATTCACGGTATCACAGTATCACAGTATCCACATAAGGTGCAGTAAGCCTAAGGTAGTGTAGGTTGTCCTCCTTGGGTTCCTATAAGTCCCAGGTCAATGTCTGGTAGCAGTCGCTGTCGCTGCCCCCTGTTGTGGAGCCTGGAGGCTGCTAGTCGCTGCCCACTGTTGTGGAGCCTGATGGCCGCTGGTATGAAGGACTGTCCGAGGCGGTTAGTTGAGTCTCGGGAGGGAATGAGTCTGTGGCTGAACGAGCTTCTCATCTTGACTAGCTCGTCGTAGAGGGGGTGGTAGGGGTTCTCCATGATGGCAGCCAGCTTCCTTATCATCCCCCTCTCTGCCATCACCTCAAGTCTAGGTAGCTCGACTCCCACCACGGAGCTAGCCTTCCTCACCAGCTTGTTGAGCTTGTTGGTGTCCCTTGAGTTGATGTAGCCTCCCCAGCATGCCACAGCATAGAAGAGGATGCTGGCCACAACAGTCTGGTAAAAAGACTGCAGCAGTCTGTTGCACACATTGAAGGACCTGAGTCTCCTCAGGAAGAACAGCCTGCTCTGTCCCTTCCTGTAGAGGGCCTCTGTGTTGTCCGACCAGTCCAGTTTATTGTTCAGGTGTAAAGGTGTAAAGCTATGCTTAGTGACATATGAGTGAAGAATGAATTATTTTCTCAGCCTGTAATGACAATGAACAGTGTGTTCACATATTAACAGGGTTATCTGTTCAACTGGGCTGTATCAAGGGTAAGGTAGGAGGGGTGTTCCCCCCGGTTCCCTGGGGCTTCACCACTCTCCTCTCAGACATGTTGTTTACAATATACTGTGTCACTGTGTTGTGGGGATACGATGTAACCCTTAGCTTAGTTGCTGGGGTTGTGCTAACCGCTTGAGGAACTATATTTTCCTAAAGAAAAGATTGTTTGGTCGCTTTTCGTGTGTGCTTAGCAAGGCCTGTGGCCGATACTAATCGAGGATTCTGTATTCTCTCGTTATGAAAAACGGCGTTCCTCTGTAGCAAGAGTGTACTTGCCATTTTTTGTTGTGATAAAGGGTTGTGTGTGTCTTGTGATCTACAACTGGGTTAGGTTGGCCACAGAAGCACATGTGTAAGTCTGGTACCGGGGCTCTTAAGGGGGCCCTCTCTATTCTGTGTTTTTCCTTAGTAAAAATCAGATAGCAGGTTAGCACATGAGCTGTGTGAAGCTGTTAGACACTTCATGTAGCTGAAGCTTTTTTGTCATTACATCGTATCATGGGTGTGGGGTCGTAAAGGGGTGAACTGGTAATCCTTCCCTCCCCTTTTGATGGGCAGGGGTTAAAACCTCCTGTCCTTCAAGGTTCCTGTCACGTTGCTGTTCGGCACGTTACAGGGTAAGAGGGGGGGGAGGGGGAGGGAGTTTCCTGGTCCCACGCCCTGGAAGATTGGGCGTGTGCACCGCAGAAATTCCCCCGCCATAGAGTACGTCACTGTGCGCGTCTCTGTTGGTAAGACTTCCGTGAGTTGTGCAGGTCCATATGATGGATCTGTTTCAGGGAGTGGTCAGGGCTCCTCCTCACGAAGCTCCTACTCTGGCCTTCTGTGAGTTAGGACTCTCCTTCCCTGTGAGGGAGCCTCCTCAGAGTTCAGAGCCTCCTCCTCAGATTGTCAAGGTGAGTAGAACTTCAAAAAGGAGTCCTGCTCTATTGTGTGTGTATTCGATTCAATTCGATTATTGAGTGTGTATTGGTTCAGTGCCTCCTCCTCGGAGAGCCCTAACCCTAATTACATAGCTCAATGTTGCAATATATTATTTTCAATCTATACAGCTCGCGTGGGAAGTCTCTCTGGGGATTTCCGTCTCCTCCCTATGGGAGGGTGGTGGGATGTAAAAATGTAAACAATTTTTACCCTCAGCTGCGTCACGAGGGATTCATGTCAGTCTGTGTTCTTTCTTTTTTGAATAAAAAGAGGAAGGTACATGAAGCATGACGGCTCCGTGTCGTTCTCCCAGGCGACTTGGAGGAACAATGTTTGGTGTCTTGTTAGACTATCCATTGATGTGTTTGGGTCTCGACGCATACACAGTGCTGGCTCGGTGTGTTTCTGTTACAGAATCACACAGGGGCTAAGTCCGCCTTGGTTGCTTGTTAAAACAGCGTTTTTATAGGGCAACTGGGATGGAGTTTTGTCTCTTCCGAGCGCCAGTTTACTAGGTTGTCTCGATGAATTCTCCTTCATATCTGGGGGATGTTAACGGAATAGATCAGAACATATGTAGAGGGGTCTCACGCCCTTGGGGTGGGCCACTGAGCACGGTCCAAATGGGACCGTCTGGGTGGCGCCCTCTTTTCATGTTTTAGATCGACACGCATACTGGAGTGGGCATGTCGGCGTGGTTAAGACACGGGACTGGTCTGGTCACGCTGGTCCAGGTCAGTTAACCCGTTGTCCGCCGGGGATGCAGATCTGCTGTTCTGGTACCCTGAGGGAATTGGGTTTTTTCAGGGGGAAAAAATGCTGGGTCGGCCCGGGGTGTCACAAGGTTAGGCGTTATGGAGACCCTTGTTGGGTACTTTGTACCTGGCACTATCATGGGGGCTGGTTCTCCTTTCTTTGCTCCTCTCTCACGCATGGCGAAGAGAGGGCTGTTGGGGTGGTCTTCTGGACCTCCTCTGGTAACCCTGTGTACTTCCCGAGCCGCCGGGCCCGGTCCGAAGTAAAGTTTCGTTGATACCGTAGGCCTGGGATAACCCTTTTTTGAAAACTGAAACACTTGTACTGCGGTATAGCCAGTGTATGCCCGCAGGTGTGTTTTGGAGTTTTTTCTTGAGGGGTTATAGGAACAACCACCGTCGGTACCAAGAGGGTGGTTGATTCCCTGGTGTGTTGGAGCAGTGTCAACTCCCGGGTTACCCGGTTGAGTGTGCCCCTGCACGTTCATGACGTCTGCCAATCATGTCAGCCTTCTCTGCCTGGATCCCTCTTGGTGGTTTTTTTTTAATGGAGGCTTCGTCATGGTGATCAACAACGCCAGCGTCCGCACCTTCCGCCGGGAGGGCTGTTTCCAGCTGACTCCTTTGGCGCCTGTCTCGTCCGCAGTGCTCCAGGCTCAGGTTACAGCCTGTTGCCTGGTTTCCCCGGTGCGCTACCTGCTTCCGTTGGTTAACCTTTTTGTGTGCTTACGGCCATGCTGACTGCCTGTTCTGCAGGGTCAGTGTGCCAGGCGGTGTGCTATTGGGGGGAAAGGGCCTGCTCTTGGAGGGGCCTTATCCGAATACGCTGGCGATGTGGGGGGCGGTGTCACTAAGTGACCACCTGGTGGGGTCTTGATGCCTGGCGTCATTGACCTCTTTCCAGGGGATCCAGTCCCTTCAGTGGGTCTGGACTAAATGGGTCTTCCTTCGCGCTCCGCTGCTACGGCCTTGCCACGGGGTTGGGTTTGCTCTTAAACCCCGTGTTTTCTGGGGGCAATAACGAGGTTGTTCCTTCCGTTCGTTCCCGGGTGGCATGCGGGTTGTGCGTGTGTGTAGTCGTGGGGTCAAGCCACGGTCTGCTCACCCTGTGCATTGAGTTGCTTGAGTGCCTCTTCGCACGGTCGGATCCGTCGCCCTCCCGTGAACCTCCAATAGGGGGGGTATCCTCCATTAGGGAGGGTCGGGGGGGCTCAGTGCTCGTGCACGAAGTGAAGTACAGTGCAGAACAGGTGCTGAGCGCACCATTTAACTCATAGAACTGGGTTATATACATAACCCTTCGTTAACCCTTCCACTGCCACACGACAAAGTGTTAACCTTTTCACTACCACACTACAGAATGTTAACACTTTCACTAATCACTACCACACTACCGTCTGTAGTGTGGTAGTGAAAGGTTAAAGGGGAGATGAAGCGTTAAACAATATGAGCCTAGTTTGTTTGTTGTGTACCTTGGGTAAGACATGGTCCTATAATCAAATGTGAAATCCTGCTTATTTGTCTGAAAACTCAAATGTAATTTCCCCGTTTTTGCCATGGGCGCCGCCATTTTAGATTTAGCTGGATGGTGACGTCACGGTGATGGTTTGGGCTGGGTCCCGGTTTACAGTGCCGTTTAGATAACTACGTAAATATGGAGTGTTGTGAAAGTCAGTCAGTAAATTGTCAACCAAATGTAACGTTACCTACAGAAAAAATATATATTATATAATTATACTTGTAATTGTATTATCTGCGAGACATCGCCACCACGCAACAAGTCAAAATGCTCTGCTATCTGCAAACAGCTCCACTGTCTGTGTGTGTATACTGTGCTTTGGTCAAATCACATTCAGCATTAGGTATCAGTTTCCTTTTTTTCCTCCCTCAATAATATTATGTTATTTATGTACGTTATCATTATGTAAACAAATGCACATATGGATTGTTTGCTGCAACGTTTCTGAATGAATTGAAGCATTAATAAATAAGCAGATAATTAAATTAGATGTCCATAACATTTGTGTTTTTAATTAGCATAGCCTAAATAAATATGAATTCAAGAAGTTAAATACTGAATTAACAACACATTTATTAACAGGCTGAATAACAGGCTGAAAAAAACAATTAGCCTATTTAATAGGCTAAACACTGCGTAAAATATAGGCTAAGCGGTGGTAAAAGGCAACTTTGGCTATAGCCTTCTAAAACAGGCTAAACTTCGTTTTGGCTTCTTGAGTTCACATTTCTTTGGTTTGCAGTGGTGCATCTGCGGGCCAATGTTCCGAGACATATTACATTTTATTTGTTAGGCTATTTGAATACACCAGCCCTAAATGGTGGATTCAAATAGCCTAACAATTATACAAATATATAAATATGTCTCGGAACATTGGCTGTTGCGTTGTTGCAAACTGGGGAGGTGTGAATTAAAGTTATTGACCCCTTAGTTAATACTAATAACAGGCTGAAAAAACAATTAGCCTATTTAATAGGCTAAACACAGCGCGTAAAATATAGGCTAAACAGTGCGTAAAAGTGCAATGTCTTTTATGCTGCGCTGTGACAGCACTCCATCGTGACAGTCAGCTGAAGCCCGTGGGCCATACATCAAAAAACTTTGTAATCCTGCGTCTTTCATGCATTTGACCACGTTTCGGGCATTATCTCGGAGTATGACATGAATATTTTCTTTCGGAATATGCCACGTCTGGAACATATTCTCGAATGCTGTTGCCAGCGCTGCAGCCTGCAGCAGTGTGGGAGCCGGAGAACTCTTGGGAATGCAGGAGCGCTTTACGGAGTTGGAAGTCTGCGTCAATCCACTGAGCTGTCAAACTCAGCATTGACATGGGGCTGAGATCAGAGCTCCAAATATCACTGGTAAAGCTAATTGAAGAAACATCTTCTTTCAGAAGGCTATCAATGTGCGAATACACTGCCTGGTAGAGCTCGGGTACAGGGCAATGTCTTAAAAATACGTGCGACCTGGGAGAGTGTAACGCGGTCGTCGAGCCCTATGAATCCATTACTTTTCATGTGATCACCTTAGCCTTCTGACTACCACCGTTATACGCACATGTGCCCTCTAACGTGGTTTGCATTAGTGGCCGCTTTGTTTCCTCTGACTTTTTTTGCGCAAATAATAACGAGTTGAGTTCACCATGTAGGCTGCACTTCATCTCGATATTCAGCCGAACGCATGAATGCTGAGTCTGGCATCAGTTTGCTTACATCAAACACAATGTTCTGAAGGTCCAGATTAATGGGGGGGGTCGTTGGTTCTAACCGAGGGGTATGGATTGGGCTATCACCTAAAGTCCACGTTTATTATTATTATTTTATTTTTTTATCCACTTTTTCTCCCATTTTCTATTTTTCTCCCATCCCAATTTCGTATCATCCAATTCAACCCTCCCCTGTCTCGAACGCTGTTTCTTGCCTCCCACAAGCCGGCTGCAATGTGGACTAAGTCATACATAGCACGAGTCTCCTCCGATACTCGAGGTAACAGCAGTCGCATCTTTTCACCTGCGCGGCGCGATCTTTCAGCGTCAGGGGTCTGCGCTTTGGAGGGGCGCCGCCCCTATCGCTTCCTGATTCTACTGCGCAGGCGCACCAACCGACCTGTAGGAGTCGCTGTCCACAACGCCCGATCCCCACCCATCAGTTTCCCACCCCCTAATACTGCCAATGTGTATTAGTACGGACGACCAGCTAAACTGTTGCAATGTGGAGCGCTGGGCTCTTTGGGCTCTTTGGCGAACCCAGCGTCTCCAGTATTCGTGGTGAGCGCCTTGCCCACTGCACCACGTAGCTGCCCCACGTTTATTATTTTCTATATTATAATGTTTTATTTGTAAGATATATATATTTACTGTTGACCTGATAGTGTTTTATTGTTTTATTGTTCGCCCATATATGCTCCTTGTATCGCCGCTGCTTACAGCGCGCATTGGAACGGAGACAAAGGTATACCGTTAGTTTTGTATACAGCCGAGCCACTCAACACATATTGAACGGAGAAAAAGATAACCGTTAGTTGGAGAATAAAAGTGAGGAGAGAGAGGTGTTTTGATACAGCGCTGTGGTGGTAACGTTAGTGCCGTTATTAGTTGGAAACGGTGTTGTGGTGTTGCCAAGGGAGAGGAGGAATACCATACTTCTGCATCGATCTGTCAACAGCGACGGGCAGAGGATAACAGAGAAATAAGAGACGTTTAGACTGAGTTCGGTTGAGGCTGAACTCATATAGCAACCAACAGACTTCAGGTGATAGCCTAATCTATACCTTTCTGTTGAACTAATTCTAATTATTAATCTGGACCTTCAGAACATGCAGTATTATTAATTTGCTCAAATGTCGTGGCCTCACACAGTGCCAACTGCAGGTCTCGCCATCTCAGGTGCAAACTGCAGGTCTCGCCATCTCAAAGATGACAGAGCATGCAGCATCCCCCTGTTGGGGTTGCTCAATGCTGTAAAATATTACATAAATGTGTTTTTATGAATAACGATATTTGAGGAGCCTAATAATATTGCTACAGCGTGCTGCAGGTAGTAGTAGTAGTAGCTAGGTACGTGGGAGGCTGCGGGCAAAACCATCTCCGTGACGTCAGCATTTAGCGTGAACAAAATGGCGGCACACATGTTGATAAATGCTACATAAATGGACATAACAAATAATTTTTTCTTAGAAACTGCTTATTTTTATAACAGGATTTTTTTCTGTGGTTTATCTAAATACTAATTTGATGCTATGACTATGTTTATATCGCTATGCTTCATCTCCCCTTTAACCTTCTGTAGTGTGGTAGTGAAAGGGTTAAACCTTTTCATTCCTTCATGTTGTAATTTCCAGTGGTGGAATGTAACTTAAGTATTTTTACTCAAGTACTGTACTTAAGTACAATTTCGAGCTACTTGTACTTTATGCAAGTATTAAAAATTTTAGGGAACTTTATACTTTTACTCCACTACATTTCAAGGGAAATATTGTACTTTTTACTCCACTACATTTATCTGAATCCATCAGTTACTAGTTACTTTGAAGAAAAGGATTTAGCATAGAAAACAGACAAAATAGAAAATGTATGAATATTATATACTTGCCTGTCGACTTCACTTTAACATAACCTTTAATCAGAGCAGCATAACTGTACCACATACCACTTTAACATAACCTATAGAGGTCAATGGATGCACAAACATCATGTAGAATATGTACTTTTACTTTAGATACGTAAGTACATTCAATAGCAAATACTGCTCTACTTTTACTTAAGTATAATTTGAATGGAGGACTTTTACCAGAGTACTCATTTATCTGAGTATTTCTACTTTTACTTAAGTAAAGGAACTGTGTACTTCTTCCACCACTGGTTAATTCATTTCTTTGATATACTATAAGCCATAGATCTTATATTGCCCGTTAGCCTTGGTATAATCTGGGTATAATCAGGGTATAATATGGGTATAATCTCTCCCAGATTTCACTGGCGTCCTTGAGCGAAGCCAATGAGAGCCGTCTCTCATCCATAAATCAGCTATTAGTGGTGAAGCTGTGGGTGAAATAGCTTTACGCCATAATGTGCAATTTAGACAGATGGACCAATGAGACGCTTGAATGATCTCACCTTGACCCGCCCCCTGTCCAGCTACGGTTACCGGGGGCGTGACTGCCGGGCCAACCTGCACCTGCTGCCGTCGGGGGAGGCGTTGTACTTCATCGCCTGCGTGGTCGTCCTGTACCACATCAACGACCACACGCAACGGCACTACCGCAAGCACACTGACTGCGTCCGCTGGTTTGTCTCCATGTTTTTACTCTATTCCTATATTTCCTACTTACCAACAGTGGTGGAAAGTGGTAACTAAGTATTTTTACTCAAGTACTGTACTTAAGTACAATTTCGAGCTACTTGTACTTTATGTGAGTATTTAAATTTTTTGGGAACTTTATACTTTTTACTCCACTACATTTATCTGAACCCATCAGTTACAAGTTACTTTGAAGAAAATGATTTTGCATAGAAAACATAATATATATACAAAATAAGAAATGTATGAAGATTATATACTTTCACATTTGAAGCCTGTCAACTTCAAGAGGATGTAATCAGAGCAGCATAACTGGACCACATACCAATTTAACCTATAGAGTTCAATGGATACACAAACGTCATGGAGAATACATACTTTTTTTAGAACATTTGTATTTCACAGAGAGAAACTGTATTCAAAGAACGCTATTAAAATAGTCTTTGAATCTAAATATACTTTCTTTGTGTTGATTTTACATTAATTCCATGATTTTACTCAAGTAAATATCTGTTACAAGCTTCGGTTTTAAGTAATTTTTTATCTAGATTAATCTAGATTAATTACAGAAAATTGTGAGATTGGACAGCTGGGTGGCGCAGCGGAGATTGCGCTCGTCACCAATGCAAGAGACTCCGGTCTCGAATCCGGGTGTCAGCATTGCCTCCGGCTTGGGCCGGCCGTCATACTGGCTCAATTGGCAGAGCAAGCGGGTAGAAGTCGATGGGTGGTAATTTGGACGTTGTGGACAGCGACTCCTACAGGTCGGTTGGGGGACGCCTGCACAGCAGAGACAGGAAGTAGCGGGGGTAGTGTGAGCCTCCCATGCGTTACACCTCGCCATTGAGAGTCCGCGCTGGCAGGTGAAAAGATGTGACAGGCTGCCTCCTCGTGTACCGGAGGGGACACGTGATGCAAGGCTTCTATCCTCCCTACAACCGACCAGTGGGGGGCATAGTCGAGCAACGTTCAAGACAGGGGAGGGGAGAATTGGAAACACGAAATTGGGATGGGAGAAAAATAGAAAATAAGGAGAAAAAGTGGATACAAAAAATAAAATACAAATTTGAGATTAATTAGTTAATATTTTTTTTATCTATTGACCGCACTAAAATAAACATTTACTTGGTGTAGTGTAGTGTATAGACCACTGCACTTCCGTGTTACATGGAGCTCATGTGAGAGCACAGGGGGATAAAATGAATGAATGTTGATGAGAGCTTTGAAGTGGTTGTAGCTACGGCTGTGGGGGTGCTGCAATAGACTTTTATACACCTGAGTCTCCTGACGACAGAGTACAGCAACTTGCAATGGGCCTGGTCTACAAGATACACTACACGACCAAGGTACCCATGTACATGTCAAAATACTTCCCAAAGGTCAGTGAATACCACGATCACAACACCAGAGGGAGCTCCACAAATCATGTTAAACCCAGATTCGGCTCAAATAAGGGACTAAACACGTTTCGCAATTATGCCACATCAATGTGGAACGCCCTACCCAAAGCTGTAAAGGAATGTGGATCGCTACCCACTTTCAAAACCTCTCTCAAGGGACACCTACGGGAGACTGCAATTCAAAACTGGCCCCTGTAAATATCCTAACCCAACCCCCTCCAATGTACAGTCATTTACCTAGTATGGTTTTGTCAATAGTCCAATGTACAATTTTGTTTGTTTGTACAGTGTCCCCCCCCCCCCCCCTCAATGTACAGTTTTGCTTGTTTATACAGTGTGTCTCCCCCCCCCCCCCCCCAATCACCTCCAATGTAAATTACCCAGTATGGTTGTCAATATCCCAATGTACCCAACCCCCCCCCCACCCAACCTCCTCCAATGTACAGTTTCTACATCAAATGTATATACTCCCTTTTCTTGACTCCTTCTGTATCACAAACAGTACTGTATTTGCAAATCTGGTATGTCATAAATGTATAGATGTAGCAGTACTGACTATCTGTATGTCATGTATGTCATATATGTCCTGATGAATTGAAAATGGGGGACCCTGATGTAAACAAGACGAAAGTCTTTCTCTGGTCTGCATCCCCTTAACAATTGTGTGTATTGAGCTGTACTGTATTGTACCCATTCTGCAATCTGTTAATAAAGTTTTCAATCAATCAATCAATCAATCAATCAACACGGAGAGACCAATCCCAAGTCGATCGGCACTTTCTCGGCCGAGCTATAGTCACTCTTCCGCACCTACCCCCCAATCGCGCAGATTGCCCAGGGAGTGTGTCCGGACAATCCCAAGAGACTCCCTGGGCAATCTGCGAATGCGGAGTTCGTCATTCATTTTATCCCCCGCGCTCTCCCATGAGCTGAAAATGAAAGTGTTGCGTTGTCCATTACTGAAGTCCATGATGTTTTCATGTTTTTTTATTTTCATGTTTTTCTGTAGTTTGACCATCCATCCCGACAAGGTGCGGGTCGCCTCGGGGCAGTCGGCCGGCGTTGATAAAGACGGCAAGGTGATTGTTTTCTACCACTGTCATCGTGTTCATTGTTCTGCTTGCTGAAATGAGTTTCACACAGTGTTGTAGTCGAGTCACTAAATCTCCAGTCCGAGTCTCGAGTCCCCAGTGTTCGAGTCCGAGTCCAAGTCCGAGTCACCAAAGAACAGCTTGAGTCGAGGTCCCCATCACCCTGGTCCAAGTCCAAGTCCGAGTCATCAAGGTTGAGTCCACTCCACTCTGGCAGTCAAAGAGCTGACATACAAATAAAGAAAGGTCTACATTAAAGATAAATGACACAGCGGTCACCGTTTCAAAGGGAGTTTATTTACTTTATGACACAATAGCCAAACAAATGCACTAGCCATCAATATCTTATGCCAAAATGATTAGGGCCTATTACAAAAACCAAAACCAAAATGTATTTATCAATTAACAAGTCTGAGTCCTCGTCTGCACCTTCTGAGTCTGAATGCAGTCAATGCTCGAGTCCAAGTCCATGTCTGAGTCATCAGTGCTCAAGTCCAGGGCCCTTATTTATAAACGTTGCGTACGCACAGATATGTGCGTAACCCGTGCGTACGATAATTTCTAAGCAAAGTGTGGGACTTATCAATTTGAACTTGTGCTTGACTTTGTGCGTATATCTACGCACAGCTCGGAGCATGCGTACCTGGCGCCCGGTGGTAGAATATGAATATTACAACGCGGAAATAAGCTTCCGTGCATTAGTTTCAACACTGGCGTGTTCTGTATGGCCCGTAATTCATTATAGTTCATTGTAAAATAGCAACAGTAGTGTAATTATGGTCAAAACCCTATAAATAGCATTTGGAATAATAGGTCTTTCTCTCCGAATGAATGCAGCATGGTTTATATATAGCGTTATCGGAATATACTGCGCTCCGCTTAACTCAACTCGTTATTATTTTGCGCATAGATTGCAGAAATACGGGAACGTTTTGATTATATTTAAAAGGCTTTGCCATTGTTAAACGTAATAAGTGGAATTTCGAAGCTGTAAGCAGAATACAAGTCATATGAACACCCACGATATAGTGTTCTTCCACCTTCCTACTGTATAAAGAAAGAATAAAAAACGCATTGCAACGAGAACAGAGGTTATTTGTTGAGTTTATGTGTATTACAAAACCCTTGCAATAAATGTGTCTTAAATGAATGAAAAGCATACATGCTCTGGATACAGAGCATATATCGTGTGGGTGATATGACTTGTATTCTGCTTACAGAATTCCACGTATTTAGTTTTACAATGTCAAAGCCTTAATATAAATCAAAACATTCCCGTATTTCTGCAATCTATGCGCAAAATAATAACGAGTTGAGTTCTAACAAAGAACGTATTACATGCTGGGTAGGCTGATAGAGTAAACTATGATATGAATATGAATATGATATGATATAAGGTATACTGGTCCGTCCGCGAGGATAGCGAGGAGTCGGATAGCCATTAATGCCATTAAGAATATAGGCTATTAATGCAAAGCGACGGTCTATAGCCTATACATATTATTTAATGTATTTTTTTTTAAACTTCTCCACAGGGAGTCTTTTTTTTTTTAAACTTAATTTTTTAGCGTTTATCGCTTTTTCTGGTCAAGCATGACCGACAGAAACAGGTTGAATGGGATGTAGAGTAGGGGAAGACACTGAGAAAATACGGCGGGTCCGGGAATCGAACTCGTGTACCCCAGATCCGTGACGAGCACGGTTGTCCCCGACGCAGAAATAGCGCCGAGGTACGCGGTGAGCTACGGGAGCTCGCCTATTTAATGTTTTCATAAGCGTAAAGATATGAAAAAAATAAAAATAAAAATAAGCGTAAAGATACAGCTAGATTAATGATCAAGTTAGTTTACTGTATGCAGGCTTCGCAGGGCTGTGCCACGTGTTATTATATATGCGCAAGTTACTGTTGCATAATGTAGGCTATGGCTGCTATTATATGTAATTCATAATGGCTACCTAATACCGACAACAAAATAGATTGTATGCCTCTAGTACAAATCATATTATACCCGGTAGCCAATCGAACAAAACGAATAAAGGCATTCATATTCCAGCATGGTTATAATGACACACCAACGCCAAACAGTGGTTAACGAACGGTCTTTATTAGTATTTTGAGCTGTCCAGGCAGAATTGCAGCAATGGTCTTAGGGAGTCGTTGATATCTGACATCACCATGTACAAGTCCGCCAGACTTTTATTTATCCCATAACACGGGTTGTGTCTTCTTGGTTTGGCAGCGCCTCAGTGAACAATCTCGCTCGTGGAGTTTCTCATAGTTCGCTTGGGTCAGTCCATTATTTCACATCCCATGGGGGGTGTTTCATTACCATATATGGATAATCCTGCACGAGCATTGACGGTAGAACAAAGAGGTATTTATCAACACGGAGTGTGCGTAGGACCCGTGTACGCACGGTTGATAAATCCCAATATTTCTGTGCGTTCACACATTCTAAATTCTGTGCTTACGTAAGAAAATAGAACACTTTCTAAGAATTGTTGATAAATGAGGGCCCAGGACTTGAGTACTATAACACTGCACATTATCATATGTTTACAACGTGTTATGTTATGTGAACACATGACATGTGATTTCGCAATTTCTCATGGCATGACATTACACTTTCACACGTCATCACACAGTCACCTCTGTGCCGGTATGCAGACCATGTGTGATAATAATATGTGTTATACTTTCACCTTGTACTTTCACATGTGATGCCATGAAAATAACACGTGAAAAATCCTGTAAGTACACCTAATGTAACGTGAGTCATATAAATCAAGTATTCCAAAAACACATTTGAAACTTGTGATATTGAAGTATTCCAAAAACACATTTCGAAACACATGTGATACTGAAGTATTACAAAAACATTTGGAAAATATTAAATCAATTTTAGGATTTAATCAGATTGTCAAATATATCTATTTTTTTTTATCAAATTACATTTTTCAAACCTTTTTTTCAACTCGTAAGTCACTTACAAACACGACAAGCTGACAAAACAAGACATAGTATATCAGCAATTTCATACATATAGGCACAATAAATAAGAATAAACAATAAAAGATCAGCTAAGACAGTTACAAGTGGACACACAGTGGGCAGAGATCATACTTTTAAATGCAGCAAGAGAAGGAAGAACCTTCAGCTTCAGAGTCAGTTGGAGGACAAACATATTGATCAACTCTACCTCTGTGACAGAATACTGTACAAACATAATTTATTATCTATCAACTTTACCTCTGTGACAGTATACTGTACAAACATATCGATCAACTTTACCTCTGTGACAGTATACTGTACAAACATATCGATCAACTTTACCTCTGTGACAGTATACTGTACAAACATATTGATCAACTCTACCTCTGTGACAGTATAATGTACAAACATAATATTGATCAACTCTACCTCTGTGACAGTATAATGTACAAACATATTGATCAACTCTACCTCTGTGTCTTTCAGCCCCTAACTTGACCTCTCTCTGTGTTTCAGCCTCTAACTTGACCTCTGTGTCTTTCAGCCTCTAACTTGACCTCTCTGTGTTTCAGCCTATAACTTGACCTCTCTGTGTTTCAGCCTCTAACTTGACCTCTGTGTGTTTCAGCCCCTAACTTGACCTCTCTGTGTTTCAGCCCCTAACTTGACCTCTCTGTGTTTCAGCCCCTAACTTGACCTCTGTGTGTTTCAGCCTCTAACTTGACCTCTGTGTGTTTCAGCCTCTAACTTGACCTCTCTCTGTGTTTCAGCCTCTAACTTGACCCCTCTCTGTGTTTCAGCCTCTAACTTGACCTCTGTGTGTTTCAGCCCCTAACTTGACCTCTCTGTGTGTTTCAGCCTCTAACTTGACCGCTCTGTGTGTTTCAGCCTCTAACTTGACCTCTGTGTGTTTCAGCCTCTAACTTGACCGCTCTGTGTGTTTCAGCCCCTAACTTGACCTCTCTGTGTTTCAGCCTCTAACTTGACCTCTCTGTGTTTCAGCCTCTAACTTGACCTCTGTGTGTTTCAGCCTCTAACTTGACCTCTCTCTGTGTGTTTCAGCCTCTAACTTGACCTCTGTGTGTTTCAGCCTCTAACTTGACCTCTGTGTGTTTCAGCCTCTAACTTGACCTCTCTCTGTGTGTTTCAGCCTCTAACTTGACCTCTGTGTGTTTCAGCCTCTAACTTGACCTCTCTCTGTGGTTCAGCCTCTAACTTGACCTCTGTGTGTTTCAGCCTCTAACTTGACCGCTCTGTGTGTTTCAGCCTCTAACTTGACCTCTGTGTGTTTCAGCCTCTAACTTGACCTCTCTGTGTGTTTCAGCCTCTAACTTGACCTCTCTCTGTGTGTTTCAGCCTCTAACTTGACCTCTGTGTGTTTCAGCCTCTAACTTGACCTCTCTGTGTGTTTCAGCCTCTACAGCCCTGTGTTCACATCTGGGACTCCTCCAGCCTGGTGACCCTGCAGCAGATCGGTCTGGGGACCTTTGAGAGGGGGGTGGGGTCTGTGGCCTTCTCCTCTGCCGTGAGTTCAGTAGGGGCCAGTGTTGAGGGGGGTGGGGTCTGTGGCCTTCTCCTCTGCCGTGAGTTCAGTAGGGGCCAGTGTTGAGGGGGGTGGGGTCTGTGGCCTTCTCCTCTGCCGTGAGTTCAGTAGGGGCCAGTGTTGAGGGGGGTGGGGTCTGTGGCCTTCTCCTCTGCCGTGAGTTCAGTAGGGGCCAGTGTTGAGGGGGGTGGGGTCTGTGGCCTTCTCCTCTGCCGTGAGTTCAGTAGGGGCCAGTGTTGAGGGGGGTGGGGTCTGTGGCCTTCTCCTCTGGCGTGAGTTCAGTAGGGGCCAGTGTTGAGGGGGGTGGGGTCTGTGGCCTTCTCCTCTGCCGTGAGTTCAGTAGGGGCCAGTGTTGAGGGGGGTGGGGTCTGTGGCCTTCTCCTCTGCCGTGAGTTCAGTAGGGGCCAGTAATGTGACAATACCAAGGTACCAGCCTAAGTATCATGAGTATCATACCGGACAACGATACCATGACAAAAACATAAAATATCAGGAAAAGTAATGGAATGTAATAGAACATGGAAATGTTAACTAATAATATTTTGATGCTGTTGAAACCAAAATAATAAAATGATTGATACAGCTGCTGAGCTATATAATGTAGCTGAGAGAGAGAGAGAGAGAGAGAGAGAGAGAGAGAGAGAGAGAGAGAGAGAGAGAGAGAGAGAGAGAGAGAGAGAGAGAGACTGTTTGAAAATTAAACCTCTTTTCCCAACTGTTATGGGACCAGCTTGGTTGACATTAGCAGCTAACGTTAGTTTAGGAACTGTCACACATGCTCCTATATCATTTTTCTGGTTCGCTCTTTTAGTCGCAAATGCGAGTGAAGCGAAACGTCCAGTCTTGGCTTTAGTCAGAATCACGATACGATTTGCGCACATAGCGTAGCAAATGCTGCAGTCATGATGCTGTTGACTACTCAAAGCAAAATATAAATGTACACATGCAAATACACACATAGGGCTGTCCCCGACTAAGGATTTGGATAGTCGACTAAAATTTGCCGTTAGTCGACTATTAGTCGACAAAAAAATTAAAATAATAATAATATATATATATATATTTTTTTATCATTCCATTTGGGCTGTGGGGGTGCTTAATGTCTGAAGGAGCCGACTGAAGGCTTCTTGTCCTCTGCAAAAGCATGCAATTGGTCCACTGATGGATACATCTTGATATTTGTCTAGTCTAGTGTGTTCATTAGATGGGTGAAATCCTCTTTCAGTGCCTCTGTGCCTGTTTTCTTAGGCAGTTAGCCTCTGGTATGCGTGCCATTAGCGTTAGCCACGCTTCTAGGCCTCTTTTCTTTTGGAAAGAATGATAATTTTTTTTTCTTTTTTTTATTATTATTATTATTATTATTTTTTACTAAGAGGTTGGCAGTCGACTACGGCTCCTTTCGACCGATTATTCGACTATTCGACTAATAGGGGTCAGCCCTATACACATGTAAACACACATACTGTACATGTACACGTGCAAATACACACATACATGTAAACACACATACTGTACATGTACACGTGCAAATACACACATACATGTAAACACACATATTGTACTGTACATGTACACATGCAAATACACACATACTGTGACTAGACCCATAATTATGAGGTTTTTGGCTCTGATACAGATTTATTTATTAGTGGCACCTTTGCCGATTACGATAAATTGGTCAAAAGCTGATATGTCTAACTCCTAACACACACACACACACACACACACACACACACACACACACACACACACACACACACACACACACACACACACACACACACACAGTCCTCATTCTCTGTGACTTGCCATTGCAGGATTGCGGAGCGTTCTTGTGCGTGATTGATGACTCTAATGAACACATGCTGTCAGTCTGGGACAGTGCCAAGGGCACCAAGTATACAGAGGTGAAGGTAAGACATCCATCCAGCCTCTTTCTCAGGGATGAATGAATGATGAATGAATGATCATTACATTTATATAGCGCTTTTCTAGACACTCAAAGTGCGCCCCACAATGTAGGGTGGAAATTGCCTCCTTCACCACCACTGGTACCACCCAACCTTGGGCTACGCAGGCTCAATGGCTGCCATACACACTGGCACCAGGCAGACATCACACTACACAATGGCTGAACGGCTCAGGAGACAGGGATTGATATCAGCCAATTAAGGGGAAGGGATGATTAGGTGGCCTTGATGTCAGAGACCTGATTGGGAATTAAGCCAAGAACGTCAGGGAACCCCCTACTCTTTGCGATAGGCGCTCTGGGTTCTTTAATGACCGAATTCAGTCAGGACCTCGGTTTAGCGTCTCATCCGAAGGACGGCACTCGCAGCTGTACGGTGTGCCTATCACCATAACAGGGGCATTGTTACTGACGAGTCCAGAGGACAGAGTGCCCCCTGCTGGACAACAACACCACTTTCCGGCAGCGGTCTTGACCGGGGCTCGAACCGGTGATCTTCAGATCATGAGTCCGGGGGCGCTGAGTGTGGAAATGCAGCGACTGGCGGGACCAGGATTGCGTCAGGGTAGTGTCCCTTAGTGTCCCTTAGTGTTCCTTAGTGTCCTGTGTGGACATTTATTTAACATGTTTAGTTGGTGGGAGTGGTTATGGTTAAGGCGCTGATAATCTGATATACTCAAAAACTGACACGGCTGCGCATGCTGCTCTGTTTATAGTAAACTTTTGGTGTCTGTAAGCGTACGTGATCCACACATGCGCACTAGGATCACACTCCAGGCCAGTGATCCACACATAGGCTCACAGTCCGCGCACAAAATTGTTAGGTTATGGCTATAACCAAGTTCTGTGAGTATTGGTGACGCTCGGCGTCACTACTGCACTGTACCTCGCTCGTGCACGCGCACTGAATAAAAAATTCCACAATGTACCTTTACATCCCAACATCCGTCTGGCCACACCCCTATCAGCTTACCTACATAAGCAGGGGTGGGGCCACATACTCGCCTCCTTCCCAAGCTTTCACCACAAGGTGAGATCAAGGGCAGCAGCGGCGTCTGACGCCGAGCGTCACCAATACTCACAGAACTTGGTTATAGCCATAACCTAACGTTCTGTATCGTATGGCTCCGCTCGGCGTCACTACTGCACAAGGGAGGCCGAGCGAGAGCCATCGGCCGACAAATGTACCCCGCTGAGGCCCCCTAATGGAGGGCACCCCCCCTATTGGAGGATCACGGGAGGGTGACGGATCCGACCGTGCGAAGAGGCACTCAAGCAACTCAACGCACAGGGTGAGCAGACCGTGGCCTGACCCCACGACTACACACACGCACAACCCGCATGCCACCCGGGAACGAACGGAAGGAACAACCTCGTTACTGCCCCCAGAATCACGGGGTCAAGAGCAAACCCAACCCCGTGGCAAGGCCGTAGCAGCGGAGCGCGAAGGAAGACACAGACCCACTGAAGGGATTGGATCCCCTGGAAAACAGGGGCCCGGAGAGGTCAATGACGCCAGGCATCAAGACCCCACCAGGTGGTCACTTAGTGACACCGCCCCCCACATCGCCAGCGTATTCGGATAAGGCCCCTCCAAGAGCGGGCCCTTTCCCCCCAATAGCACACCGCCTGGCACACTGACCCTGCAGAACAGGCAGTCAGCATGGCCGTAAGCACACAAAAAAGGTTAACCAACGGAAGCAGGCAGCGCACCGGGGAAACCAGGCAACAGGCTATAACCTGAGCCTGGAGCACTGCGGACGAGACAGGCGCCAAAGGAGTTAGCTGAGAACAGCCCCCCCGGCGGAAGGGGCGTATGCTGGCGTTGTTGCATGACCAAGCCTCCATTAAAAAAAACCCACCCAGAGGGGTTGAGGCAGAGAAGGCTGACATGATTGGCAGACGTCATGAACGTGCAGGGGCACACTCAACCGGGTAACCCGGGAGTTGACACTGCTCCAACACACCAGGGAATCAACCACCTTGTCGTTACCCTATGCGGTGGTTGTTCCTATAACCCCTCAAGAAAAAACTCCAAAACACACCTGCATAACTGGCTATACCGCAGTACAAGTGTTTCAGTTTTCAAAAAAGGGTTATTCCAGGCCTACGGGTCGACGAAACATTACTTCGGACCGGTCCCGGCGGCACGGGAAGCACAGGGTTGCCAGAGGAGGTCCAAGACCACCCCAACAGCCCCCTCTTCGCCACGCGTGAGAGAGGAGCGAAAAGAATGGAGAACCAGCCCCAAGCACACCGCACTTGGTATTCCCAGGCGGTCTCCCAACCAAGTACTAACCAGGACCAAACCTGCGTAACGGCCGAGATCGGACGAGATCGGGCGTGTACAGGTTGGCATGGCCGTAAGCCATTACGACAGTGCAGAGTACAATATGTACCCAACAAGGGTCTCCATAGCGCCTAACCCTGTGACACCCGGACCGACCTGGCATTTTTCCCCCCGAAAAAAGCACAAGTCCCTCGGGGTACCAGAACAGCAGATCTGCATCCCCGGCGGACAACGGGTTAACTGACCTGGACCAGCGTGACCAGACCAGTCCCGTGTCCTAACCACGCCGACATGCCCACTCCAGGAGAGGGGGTAGGTATGCGTGTCGATCTAAAACATGAAAAGAGGGCGCCACCTAGACGGTCCTCATTTAGACCGTGCTCAGTGGCCCACCCCAAGGGCGTGAGACCCCTCTACCTATGTTCAGATCTATTCCGTTAACATCCCCCAGATATGAACGAGAATTCATCGAGACAACCTAGTAAACTGGCGCTCGGAAGAGACAAAACCCCATCCCAGTTGCCCTATAAAAATGCTGTTTTAACAAGCAACCAAGGCGCACTTAGCCCCTGTGTGATCCTGTAACAGAAACACACCGAGCCAGCACTATGTATGCGTCGAGACCCAAACACATCAATGGATAGTCTAGCAAGACACCAAACATTGTTCCTCCAAGTCGCCTGGGAGAACGACACGGAGCCGTCGTGCTTCATGTACCTTCCTCTTTTTATCCAAAAAAGAAAGAACACAGACTGACATGAATCCCTCGTGACGCAGGCTGAGGGTAAATTTTTTTTACATTTTACATCCCACCACCCTCCCATAGGGAGGAGGCAGAAATCCCCAGAGAGACTTCCCACGCGAGCTGTATAGATTGAAAAGAATATATTGCAACATTGAGCCATGTAAAATTTTGGTTTAGGGCTCTCCGAGGAGGAGGCACTGAACCCATACACACTCAATAATCGAATTGAATCGAATACACACACAATAGAGCAGGACTCTGAGCTGAGGAGGAGGCTCTGCACTCTGAGGAGGCTCCCTCACATGGAAGGAGAGTCCTAACTCACAGAAGGCCCGAGTAGGAGCTTCGTGAGGAGGAGCCCTGACCCCTCCCTGAAACAGATCCATCATATGGACCTGAACAGCTCACGGAAGACTTACCAACAGAGACACGCACAATGACGTACTCTGTGGCGGGGGAATTTCTGCGGTGCACACGCCCAATATTCCAGGGCGTGGGACCAGGAAACTCCCCCCCCCCCCCCCCCGCTTACCCTGTAACGTGCCGAACAGCAACGTGACAGGAACCTTGAAGGACAGGAGGTCTTAACCCCTGCCCATCAAAGAAGGGGAGGAAAGGATTACCAGTTCACCCCTTTACGACCCCACACCCATGATACGATGTAACGACAAAAAAGAGTATGACACAGTCATAGTCAGCTACATGAAGCGTCTAACAGCTTCACACAGCTCATGTGCTAACCTGCTATCTGATTTTTACTAAGGAAAAAACACAGAATAGAGAGGGCCCCCTTAAGAGCCCCGGTACCAGACTTACACATGTGCTTCTGTGGCCAACCCAACCCAGTTGTAGATCCCAAGATACACACAACCCTTTACCACCACAAAAAATGGCAATACACTCTACAGAGGAACGGCGTTTTTCATAATGAGAGAATACACAATTCACGATTAGTATCGGCCACAGGCCTTGCTAAGCACACACGAAAAGTGACCAAACAATCTTTTCTTTTAGGAAAATACAGTTCCTCAAGCAGTTTTAGCACAACCCCAGCAATCAAGCCAAGGGTTACATCGTATCCCACCACACAGTGACACAATATATTGTAAACAACATGTCTGAGAGGAGGGTGAGGAAGTCCCCAGGGAACCGGGGGGAACACCCCTCCTACCTTACCCTTAATACGGCCAGTTGAACAGGTAAACCTGTTAATATGTGAACACACTGTTCATTGTCATTACAGGCTGAGAAAAGAATTCATTCTTCACTCATATGTCACTAAGCATAGCTTTATAGGTTAGTTTAACCCCCTTAGTTGTGAGTACACGGTACATGAACGATTCTTGTACCGGATCTCCTCACTGGTAAACAAGAATACCCTGAAGACTCTGGCAGGAGCACTCATTCAAGGGTACTACGACTATGCTTGCACCTCATGGTACCAAAGCACCTCAAGGCGCTAAAAACAAAATTACAAACATCTCAAAACAAACTGGTCAGACTACTGCTTGACCTTACTCCTAGAACCCACCTCACCCCTGCCCACTTTGACAACCTAGGATGGCTTAGAGTAGACGACAGAGTACAGCAACTTGCAATGGGCCTGGTCTACAAGATACACTACACGACCAAGGTACCCATGTACATGTCAAAATACTTCCCAAAGGTCAGTGAATACCACGATCACAACACCAGAGGGAGCTCCACAAATCATGTTAAACTCAGATTTGGCACAAACAAGGGACTAAACACGTTTCGCAATTATGCCACATCCATGTGGAACGCCCTACCCAAAGCTATAAAGGAATGTGAATCACTACCCACTTTCAAAAACACTCTCAAAAAACACCTACGGGAGACTGCAATTCGAAACTGGCCCCTGTAAATGTCCTAACACAACCCCCTCCAATGTACAGTAAATTACCAAGTATGGTCTTGTCAATATTCCAATGTACAGTTTTGTTTGTATAGTTGTACAGTGTCCCCCACCCACCCCTCCTACCCAACCCCTCCCCCCCCCACCCACCCACCCAACCACCTCCAATGTACAGTCCCCCCCCCCCCCACCTACCCAATCAAATGTACAGTTTCTATGCCAAATGTATATACTCTTTTTTTCTGGACTCTTTTTGTATCACAAACAGTACTGTATTTGCAAATCTGGTATGTCATAATACCAGTGACAAGACAATTCACACACAACTTGCGTCGTATCCTAAGTGTAGTGCAGCAACACTCGTTTTGGAAAACATCGTTATTACAAAACATTTAGAAGGGAAGGAAGAAGACGCGTTTTAAGGTCTGGTCAGGACCTTCCTACCGAGAGCGCAGATCAAGCAAACTGCAGTCTCTAACAGGGCACCGATAGTAAACACAGCATCCTGTGTTGACGACACGGGCAGCGTCGCTGCTCGCCGCCGCTACGGTTCTCCTTGTTGACGCAGTCCTCGCCGGCCGGCTCCGGGTAGGTTCGACTAACATCCTCTGTCAAAGATGACGTCGTAGTCAGAGTGTTTAAGGCATGTTATAGTCACAGAAAACGTTCAACAGTGTAGCATTAAGCTAACAGCCGTTCGGCTGATAGCAGCAAGCTAACGTGTACTAGCCTGGTAAACACAGCGAGCTAACACCGCAGCTAACAGCTGCGCAGCTAACAGCTGACTGGCTAACACAGTAGGCCAAAACTAGCACGCAAGTTAAGCAGCTATCTGCTAAGCAGATACCACCTGAACTTGTACACAAACGATATAACAAGCCACACTTCAGACAGGCCGCCGTTCTGAAACCCTCCTCACCTTTTAAGAGAGAAGAGAAAAAGAAATGTCAACACAGTTTACAACGGTGATTTTACCAGACATCCGGCGGAGCCAGCACAAGTCCCATCTGGGCTGTAGCCGACTTGAACATGGATCTTCCGATAACGAACATCCATGCTCACATTTCCTCGTTAGGGTATACTCTCATTTGTATATGAAAGATGGGGCCTACACGGTGACAGAGAAGCATCCACTCGTCCAGAGAATCCTGGGATCACCAGTTACTGGTCGTGGCCCACTAGTTGACTATAATGGGCTTCAAACCAAGATCCTCCGCCGTCGCCTAAAAGGCTGAACAGAAGGACCCTAATCTGGGTCCGGTTTTCGTAAACATTGTCAGCTAGCCCCCATAGCACTAACAGACAAGTGGTGCTCGCAAGCAAACATTACTCACCAAACCTGGAACCCACCGCTTCTCACAACAGTCGGTGCGTCCTACAGTCCAGCTGTGTTGCTGGAGGGTCTTACCCCATCCAGCCGCAGCAAGGAGGATTGTAGTTGGGAGGCATGTCAGCGGCGTGAACTCCTAATACGAAAAAACCGGTGGAGGTGTAGAATGATCATCATCTTCCAGACACTCCAGTAACGAAGACAATATCGCCGTATTTTCTCGAAAATAGTGAGAGAGAAAATAAAGATATGATGTCAACGTATCTCTTGTTTTCCAACTTTCTTCTACTAACAACCTCGTCAAGTGGGGATCTACCGAAGGCACTTCCTTGTGGTGAAAGCGAAGAAGGAGGCGAGTATGTGGCCCCACCCCTGCTTATGTAGGTAAGCTGATAGGGGTGTGGCCAGACAGATGTTGGGATGTAAAGGTACATTGTGGAATTTTTTATTCAGTCCGCGTGCACGAGCGAGGTACAGTGCAGTAGTGATGCCGAGCAGAGCCATACGATACAGAACTGGGAGGACACCGATGCGAACGTCCGCAGTGGTGAAATTTAAGAAATGTACGCCACGCATACCCACACGCACTCACGAAACTATAATTTGGCCTTTAGGGATAGATATGATTTTCAGGACTTGTGACTCGACTTGAACTTGAGCACTGATGACTCGGACATGGACTTGGACTCGAGCATTGACTGCATTCGGACTCGGAAGGTGCAGATGAGTAACATTATTTAATTTCGTGCAAGGCAAAACACATGAGTTTCACCTACATGCGGATTCACCTTGATACCCTCATGTTCAGTACAGACCAGCCCACCACAATCGGTCGGACACCACCCACCAGTACACCATCCTTGCGGCCCCCTTAAATATGCGTACCACTACCTACTGTACTATTCCCCCACACCACTACAAAGCTGGGTAGTTAGTTAGTGCCATGGACAAGTGGTCCAGTGCAAGTGGACCAGTGTACTCACTCGCTCTTGGCTGAATCTTGTTTTGGGTGGTGATGTAAAAACACCTGCATCATAGCAGGCTCACGACGGGCAAAGTAGTCTACAGCCTGTTCCTCCCTGTCTCTCTCCTCCACAACCTGGCTAGACATAAGGAGAGAGAGATGATTACAATTAACTGGTACATTCAGGTCCAGAATTGTTGGAATTCCCTGACAAAGATGTGCAAAAAGCTGTACAATTGAAACAATAACATACTGGTAATGAGAAAATAGTTGTTTATTCAATGAATGCATGGAGCTGTTCCATCTTATTTAATTTGATACTAACTACTCAGTTCATACAGATTTCAAGTATCCAAATATCAATGATGAATATTGCATAAGGTTTACACAGTTAATAGATCACCTTTTTGTTTTATATTCATGTTTAGAGAGGAGTAATAGTTAGATCTTTGTATGTGATTTATATGACCATTAAATCAATGGTGTGCTTGTTTGTTTGGGGAGTTTGACCTACAGTTAATGTGCCTACCACGTGAAGGTGCAGCAGAGCAGCAAAAACACTAATATGTGTGTAGGTGGACAAAATGGGATCCAATGTAATACAACTAAGTCAACCAACGAACTAGATTCCTGTACCGGATCTCCTCTCTGGTAAACAAGAATACCTTGAAGACTCTAACACAGGGGTGGCCAACCAGTCAGAGACTAAGAGCCACAAAAATTACTGTGGTACCACAAAGAGCCACACCATATACCAGCGTTTCTCAACCTTTTTTTTCAGTCACGGCACCCTTCATGTGTTTATAGGTCTCACCCTCTGGCCTCTGAAGTTGCTAATGTCTTTTTTATTTGGGCCTCACAGGGTTAAAAGTACCCTGTGAGACCCACGGTTGCAAAATTACAAAATCACTTTTAGCCATTTAAAAAAAGAATATTTATTTAAAAGAATTTAAGCACATGTATAGTCAATTGGTCCTGTTGTTCAGCCCCACAATGCTATTTGATAGTAAATGTGTTTATATGTCCCACCCTCTGGCCTCTGAAGTTGCTAATGTCTTTTTAATTTGGGCCTCACAGGGTTAACCTCTTAACACTTTGATTGCCTAAGGCTAAATTCATGATATACCATCCCTTGCCAGCTCTATTTGTCTATGGAAAAGTCCCCCTTCTTTGCAGGGCTATAACTTTTTAAATTCTATTGCTAAATTGCCATTATTAGGGCCCATTCAAGGTCCTATATGTATTGTTCATTGTGTAGCAACGTTAAACTTTTTCATTCACATATTCATAGTAAAATATGGTCTAAAGTATAAGTATGTTTTCATCTCTTTCTGCAGCTTTCTCCAGAACGTGATTTATAGCCCCAAATGCATTATATTGATGATGAAATACAGTTTGGTAGGAATCTGTGCGAGATCAAAAATTTCAATTGGACGTACTTCTAGAAGTTTCTACGTATCATCTGATGATGACCGGATGGGCGGGGGATCGTTTATAATTCCGTGGGCAGCGTTATATCATTCATCTAGTGTGGGTGATATGATCATCAGAGCAGTTTATATCGAACACGTTCAAAAATAACGCTGAATCTTAACGTATCTTCCTCGCGCCGTTGGACGATGAGCGTGGAACTGAAATATTCCTATTATGGGATGTAGAAATACGCGATCTATTTCCAGGTTGTATAATAGTATATACGTCCAAATCATGTTGTTTATCGAGTTATTGGCAACGGATCGCTATGTATTGTGTCGAGATCGAGTCCCGGGACCTATAGAGAGTGCCCGGAAGTAATATGGACGATCAGCACTTCAACCACATAACTTCCTGTTTGGCGCTTCTGCCGATCGGCCACCAGATGGCGCTCTTGAACCGCTAGAGGTTTGAGAGGAGCTCAGAACTGTGTGTGAAGGCTGCGGATGGAAAATATGATTCCGATCACAGATTTTTGAAATATTGATATTAAAGACGAGTTACGGCGTCCTCGGCAACTTGAGCATGGCGGGGAAGGACGCCTAAACACGTTTTCGGCACTTAAAGTGTTAAGCCCGAGATATACAGTAAAAGTGTATATTTTCAGCATTACGTTTGTTTACCAATTATTTTAACTGTTAGTGAAATATAAGATTATAGAAATCTTAGGGCATTGAGTCGGAAACCGGCGCATATTGACAGGAGGAAGTGGCACAGCCAAAAGTGAGTGTATCTTTTGAAGGAAGAGACTCAGGGCTTTCGAATTTCGAAAAACTACCCTACCCAGCTCACACCAGCCCGTGTCAATCATCTGACTTCTGGATTTACTTTTTTATTTCTCTTATTTTTTGGGATTATCTCCCACAAACCTGAACGTTATTGCCATAAAACAGAACACAGTTCGTTTCTCTACCTTTCTGTGAACGTCTTGCAAAAAACAGTGTTGCAATACGATGAAAAGTGGTAGAGAAATTTACATTATAAAAAAGATGGAATTCAGTACTGTATCTACAAAACCTTCTGTTTAATCATCTTCCCTTTATTCATTTGCTTAGATTTTTCAGGTCTGGTCAATTTTAGCATGGTGTTATTCACAGTCAAAGATAAAAAATTGTTTAAATAGAATTGATATTCTCCTTTGGTTCATTACAATTTACTCAAGCCTAGTAACAGACACACTATTTCTGACACTGATCCGTATATGTCCCTAGATTCAGATACCAAGAACATGCAAATGGACCATTTAAAAAATAATTGTAAATGTTTATTCTACGTCCTTGAATGAGTGACATATATTAAAAAAAAAGTAAAAAAAAATAAAAAAGTTAAAAAAAAAAAATATATATATATATATTATAATTTAATTTTTTAATTTTAATTTTTTTTATGGATGGAAGAGCCGCACATTGACGGGCAAAGAGCCGCATGCGGCCACCCCTGCTCTAACAGGAGCACTCATTCAAGGGTACTACGACTATGCTTGCACCTCATGGTACCAAAGCACCTCAAAGGCACTAAAAACATCACAAAACAAACTGGTCAGACTACTGCTTGACCTTACTCCTAAAACCCACCTCACCCCTGCCCATTTTGACAACCTAGGATGGCTTAGAGTAGACGACAGAGTACAGCAACTTGCAATGGGCCTGGTCTACAAGATACACTACACCACTAAGATACCTATGTGCATGTCGAAATACTTCCCAAAGGTCAGTGAATACCACGACCACAACACCAGAGGGAGTTCCACAAATCATGTTCAACCCAGATAAAATCATTTAAAAAGTAAAAAAAAAAAAAAAAAAAACATTTAATAACTTTTTTTTTTTTATAAAAAATAAATCATCATAACTTAGAAATGAGATTGCATAGGTCTATGAATCGAGATCGCAATTTTGTTTCGATTAATTTCTCAGCCCTACTGTGTACAGTAAGTTAGCTTGGTGATCATCATTGTGATGTAATATAAGCTAAGCTAAAGGTAGCTAACAAATTGGCTAGCTACTGTTAGCATACAAGCTTTTACAAACACTGTACTTACTTTTTCATCCTCAACTTTTTTTCGGATCCAGATGCATAAGTCCTCTCCATGTTGCTGATTTATACTTCGGTCCTTTGGTGCAAAGTTTCATTTAGTCTACAGTGCTACTGCCTACACAGTAATGTTACTGACTGTACAGGGCTCTCCAAGCCCTCTCAAAGCAGGAAATAGGAAATGGTGTTCTCTGATTGGTGTAAAAAAAGGTGTCAGAACTGTCAATCATTCAAGCCCCATTCAAATGAATGAGTGAGTCTAAGCCTCACGGGTGTGCACTTAGACCAGTTACTGTCCAATTAAAGGTGCTATTTCGCTGCCATTCACTTACATTAGCTAGTGAGGCACTTGAGGAATGTGCCTCACTACTAGCCAATGTAAGTGATTGGGAGCTGTGTATCACTTGAAAAAAATAAAAAAATCACTGGAATTTTTTTTCACAGAGGAAAACATTTATAATAAAAAAAATATAAAAGAAATATATATATATTATGTATATTAATAATAATATTTATTTTATTTTATTTTGTTGTATACTAATGAAGCACTGCCTCACTAGTAGTCATGCAATAACCTCCACTGGTGCAAAGGACCTTTTGTAAACTCAAGCACTTTCGACGTAAAAGTAAAACGCAGTACTTTCAAGTACATTTCAGAACAGTTGACCATTGGGAAAAAAAACTCTTGATTGATCTCAATTTCTCTTATTTCATTTTTTTTATGAACAAACCAGACTAAGAAAAAAAGTTATTTGCGATTCATTATACTTTATACTTATAGCACATGCATGAGTTTGGTCTCCTTTGAAAGGTAACATTCTTACACAATAAAGAAAAATCATCATGCGATTAAATGCATCAATTTTTTTTACTTTTAATTCTTTCTGTAGTTAATTAATAGAAATGAATGCGATAAAGTCCCAGCCCTAAAAATAACGTTAGCTAGTTAAAGTTAGAATAGTCAGCCGGAGTTGCGACTGCATTAGGGAACAATGCTACAGTAGAAGCTATCCTTCACGTTAACCGGATCTATTCGGTGATCCTTCGCGTTAACCGGATCTATTCTGTGATCCTTGACGTTAACCGGATCTATTCAGTGATCCTTCACGTTAACTGGATCTATTTGGTGATCCTTCACGTTAACCGGATCTATTTGATGATCCTTGACGTTAACCGGATCTATTCGGTGATCCTTCGCGTTAACCGGATCTATTCGGTGATCCTTCGCGTTAACCGGCTGGGGACACAGGGATAGAAAAGCACCACAAATCTAACCATTCTGTGGCATCATGACGTAAATCAGCCCCAACGTGGCTCTCACCGCTCCGCCAGTGCTTCCTCCCGCGCGTCCTCCAGCCAGCAGCAGATATCTGCGTGGGTCCCTCCTCCTCCTCCTCCAGCCAGCAGCAGATATCTGCGTGGGTCCCTCCTCCTCCTCCCCCTCCAGCCAGCAGCAGATATCTGCGTGGGTCCCTCCTCCTCGTCCTCCAGCAGCAGGTATCTGCGTGGGTCCCTCCTCCTCGTCCTCCAGCAGCAGATATCTGCGTGGGTCCCTCCTCCTCGTCCTCCAGCAGCAGATATCTGCGTGGGTCCCTCCTCCTCGTCCTCCAGCAGCAGATATCTGCGTGGGTCCCTCCTCCTCCTCCTCGTCCTCCAGCAGCAGATATCTGCGTGGGTCCCTCCTCCTCCTCGTCCTCCAGCAGCAGATATCTGCGTGGGTCCCTCCTCCTCCTCCTCCTCCAGCAGCAGATATCTGCGTGGGTCCCTCCTCCTCGTCCTCCAGCAGCAGGTATCTGCGTGGGTCCCTCCTCCTCCTCCTCCTCCAGCAGCAGATATCTGCGTGGGTCCCTCCTCCTCGTCCTCCAGCAGCAGGTATCTGCGTGGGTCCCTCCTCCTCCTCCTCCTCCAGCAGCAGATATCTGCGTGGGTCCCTCCTCCTCGTCCTCCAGCAGCAGATATCTGCGTGGGTCCCTCCTCCTCCTCCTCGTCCTCCAGCAGCAGATATCTGCGTGGGTCCCTCCTCCTCGTCCTCCAGCAGCAGATATCTGCGTGGGTCCCTCCTCCTCCTCCTCCAGCAGCAGCAGATATCTGCGTGGGTCCCTCCTCCTCCTCCTCCTCCAGCCAGCAGCAGATATCTGCGTGGGTCCCTCCTCCTCCTCCTCCTCCAGCCAGCAGCAGATATCTGCGTGGGTCCCTCCTCCTCCTCCTCCAGCAGCAGATATCTGCGTGGGTCCCTCCTCCTCCTCCTCCAGCAGCAGATATCTGCGTGGGTCCCTCCTCCTCCTCCTCCAGCAGCAGATATCTGCGTGGGTCCCTCCTCCTCGTCCTCCAGCAGCAGATATCTGCGTGGGTCCCTCCTCCTCCTCCTCCTCATCCTCCAGCAGCAGATATCTGCGTGGGTCCCTCCTCGTCCTCCTCCAGCAGCAGATATCTGCGTGGGCAGCAGCTCGTGGGCCAGACGCTGTAGAGCGCCGCACGTGGATCTGTAGATCCTCACATAAAGGAGGGTCTGTTTGTGTCGAGATTAACCCTTTCACTGCCGCACTATCAAACGGTTAACCCTTTCACTGCGACAATACAGAAGGTTAAACCTTTACTATCACACTACAGGCGGTTAACCCTTTCACTACCACACTACAGAAGGTTATATACTTGTACTGGCATCGCGTCCCGCTCTTAAGCCATACCGAGATATACCTCATCTCATGTACCTAGTGTACTCCATCAACGAATAAAAACCAATACACCCAGCACCTGCCAGGCCCCGCCCTACTGCCGTACTATATAGTACTAGGCGTGGCCACCACTCACTCTTCCTCTATTTTCGTTTCCATCATAGCGGATGCATGACACCCTATGCAACTAGTTGATATGAAAAGTTTAGAGAAATTAGGTTGAGTGCTTACCGAAGATTTGCCTACCCCTGAAATCTTCGCGGCATGTTCTGGCGGCGCTCGTATGGGTTCCGCGACTCTGCAGCGGGATGCATTTCGATGCATCTCAGCGTCGAGTTCTGTAGTCTCCTTGTCTTGTTGACAGCAAACAGAGGGACAGCGTGTGAGGTGTAGCTATCGAGCTACCTCGCACAAGGTAGGACTTGCGCCACTAGGCATTATCGCTGGTGTTAGTAAATGCTGCTTGTTGTGAGTTGTATGTCTGCGCCAGGGGCAGGATGTTTGGGTAAACGTCCCTCTGAGGTGAACGTTTCCCAGGCTGTCCTGGAGCGCGCTGCTAATACTAAATGCTATAAATGCTGGGTCACTGTTCTACTGTTCCCCGCTGTGGGATGTCACTAGGCATGACAATGCTGGCGTTTGTGATGTGCTCGAGTTGTCCTGAGAGACAACCGAGTTGTGTATTGGCGCAAGCGGCAGGATATCTGGGTAAAAGTTGTTGTTTTCCCTGTTGTCCTGGAGCGCGCGGCTAACGCTATGCTATATTGGGCTACTGTTTCTGTTTTGTCTCCCGGCTACGGGAATGTCTGTCTATACTACAGTCTTCCCTCCTCTCAACCATTCATGCTGACGATCAATCGGTGTCTACTGGGGGAGTATTGCGGGGGGGGCTTTGTTTACCTTTCATGGGTAAATGGGCTGAGGTCTAGGGCTGGTGTGCTGTTGTGAATATTATGAATGAATGCGGGACTGGTTCTCTCTGGTCCGCATCCCCTTAACGTTGTGTGCAGTACAATACAGTATATTCGTGGTGTTAGTTCATTTATTCATTAACCCCTTCATGGTGCACACCACAGTGGAGGTTGCTGGTTGCAACCACCACTGGTGCTCCGTGTTAGCATCAGTCCTTTGCTTTTGACATGTTGAAACAGTGCCCCGCCCGACCGACGCCATGAGGTGGGTCGGCCCGGCGAGTGGCTGGTGGGCTGCTAAAGCCTGTACCGCCACGGTATGGAATTGGCAGCGATTAGTAACTGTGTTCGAATTGCTGTTTTTTCTATCAAAAAATGGTGTCTGGTGGCGGGGCCTTGAGGGCCAGCCGACGTCGACACATCGCGCGAGGTTGTTGACGTTATTAGCTTTGACCTAGCCGCAAGCTATAACCGCTCAGGGCTCCCCTCTCCGCAGAGGATTTTGGTCTTCCGCTGGAGCGCGGGCGGTATTGTCCTAGGCCCCACACCGCCTCACACCGCGCAGCCAGAAGAAGAGAGAGCACGGCCTCGTCAGCGGCGATGACGAGGCCCTCGACAGGCGGCCATGTTTTCCCCCACCAGAGGTATCCTGGGCGTTGAATCGACAGGTGTCCACAAGGCCGACAGCCTTGGCGGCCGAGGGATCGGCCATGTTGGATGAGCTCGGCTTGGAATATACAAGCCGTCGCCGTCCTGGCGCGAGCAGCCCGCTCTCCGATCACTCCCCCCAACACCAGCGGAAAAGGGGCTCTGATTGTTTCCTTTGGCTGCGGGCCGCGTGCCTTCGTTGAAGCGCGTGCGGCCCCACTTTTCGCTTCTCATGGGGACAGGGGCTGACACCCAGTTGATGGCTGAGCCTGGGTCTGTCCGTGAGAATGTTGTGCTGTCAAGCGGCTCCCACACCATAAGCTGTGTTTGGTTGAGCCTGGTGTTACGTCTGTCAACTATAAGTGTTGTCAGCAGGGGGGCTCGAAACCTTTTTGAGGCACACAGTGCGGGCTTCCCCGGCCTCGCCTTCGCCAGGCCAGGTATCATGTTGGTGCCTCCCACTCCTGAAAGATTGGCAGTGGTCTCGCAGGCGCGTGTGATTTGGGTGGTAGTAATATCACTGCAGGGCTACGGTGTGTAGGAACCCATGGGGGCCTCACACCTTGCATGTCCGGCTGCAGAACAACTCCTCAGCATGTTTTGGAGGGGTGTTCAGTGGGGGAGCTTTTGTCACCTAGAACTGATGTCAGCTTCCCCCGTATCAAACCGGCCCTTTCTGTCGGGGTCCCCCCCTTGGGTGCGATTGCCTCGTGGGTAGTGTCAGGGTCAGATGTCCCGACACGGAACGCTCTGCTTGCACGGGTCCAGGGTTGGCTACGCACAGCGGGTGGTACCGGGCCGCCTATCTACAGTTCCTAGCGGACCTGCGCCACATGGCGGCGGGTGCGTTGGGAGTGTCATCACATATGGCTACAGCAGTACCATATGTCGAGGTGGATGGAGAGAACGCTGAGGCGGGGACTTGTATTTTCACAACCCCACCCGTTTTCGGGTTTGGTACAGACCCTATTGTCAGGGTCACCAGCAGTGACAGCTCTGGTCGACGAGATCCGATCTCTGTGGACGAAGCAAGCCATCGTCGTGGCGTTTTCCTCCCGGTGTTCTCTGGTGCCAGAGAAATCGGGAGGGGGGGTGTCAGACCCATGCTGGACCTGTCCCATGGGAAGGTTCAGCATTTTTTGGATTGTCTCCTACCTGTTGAACACTGTCAGGTGGGGGTCTGGTTCTCCTCCATAGACCTGTAGGATGCGTGTTCGCATCCCCGATCTTCCGTCCTAGGGCTTACCTACGCTTCCTTGCAGGGTTAGCGTATGAGTACCAGGGGCTGCCGTTCGGCTTTTCTCTGACTCCCCGCATCTTCACCAAGTGCGTGGAGGCCGCACTGGGGCCTCTGCGTCGTCATGGGTTACGAAGTGTATTCTGCCCTGCCGACGTTCTGGTCCTTGGCGGTCAAGGTGGATCGTCCGGTCTCATACCAGGCAGGTTTCCTACCAGCCTGGGGTTGCTGTAGACTGGAAGTAGAGTACTCCTCTTCCCAGTCAACGGGTGGAGTGCTATGGGCATCCCTCTCAGAGCGTGTTGCGACACGCTCGGGAGGTTCCGTCCTAGGACGGTTACGCCGCTGTCCGTGATACGCCTGCTCGGTATGAGGGCATCTGCTCATTCCGTGGTCCCTCTTGGCCTCCTCTTCACCCCAGGAGGAGGTTACGGAGGTGGTTCTTTTCCAGTATGGGGGACCTCGCCCCTGGGGAGGGCCTGGGGTCCTCACCAGGGGGGTCCCCATGGGCAGTAGGCTGTCGCACGTCACGTTTTTCACCGACGCCTCCCTCGCTGGAGACGCGTCGGGCCAACGCAGTAGGGGGCAGCTGGCAAGCCATGCTGCCCGGTCTGCGCTACGTTCAATGTGTTGGTATTGAAAGCGGTCCTTCTGGTCTTCAAATGGTGTTGATCAGGACGGACAATACGACGTCAGTGTCGTATATCTACAGACAGGGAGGAGTACGCTCCCCCCGTCTGCACCGGGCGGCTGGCTATGGGCGTTCTCCATCTGCGCGGCCTGAGGGCTCTCCACATCCCCGGCAGGGTGAATGTGGGTACAGGTGTAATGTCGCGGGGCGGTCCTCACCCTGACGGGTGGGGATTACGTCCGGACATAGTCAGGCAGGTCTGGGACCGATGCCGTGCCGCCTGGGATTCTTTCCCCCATACATCTGTTAGGTCAGTTGTTGGGGCGGGTACGTTGAGGAGCGCAGGTCCTTGATCCTGATTGCGCCGGACCGGGGCGCAGCTGTGTGGTTCCCGGTCCTGATCCAGCTCTTGGTATCTCGTCATGGCCTGTTCCTTGGTCATCGCGGGCCCTCTCTCAAGTGCACGGGTCTCTGTGTTAGTTCCCTGTGCTGGGCCAGCTGCTGGTGGGTTGGCTGGTGAGAGGGTGAGTCTGGAGAGGATGGATCCTTCTGTGGTTGGTACCATCCGGAACGCGCATGCTCCCTCCACTATCGCGGGTTACGCGGGTAGGTGGCGTATTTTCCAAGAGTGGTGTAAGGCCACCCTCTTGTGAAGCGTTTCCTGCTTGGCGTTTGATGCCTTAAGCCGGTGAAACGCTCTTTGGCTCCGAGCTGGGATCTTCAATTGGTCCTCGGTCGGTTGTCCTTGGCCCCGTTTGAGCCTCTTGAGCAAGCGCTGTTGGAACGGCTGTCGTTCAAGACTGCGTTCTTGCTGGCCATCACCTCCGCTAAATGCGTGGGTGTGCTTTGTGCTCTCTCGGTACGGCCAGAGTGCCTGTCTTTTCGTTCCGATAGCGGTGCCACTCTGCGGCCTAATCCAGCCTTCGTTCCTAAAAAGATCCGGAGTGCTTCCGCTCCAGGGATATTATGGTTCAGGCGTTTCATCCGCCTCCTCACGCTAGTGAGTTGGAGGCGGGCCTTTACCTGTCATGTCCGGTCCGGGCTTGGGGGTTACCTCAGCCGTACTCAGGGCCTCAGGGCTACCGATCAGCTCTTTGTCTGTTACGGTGGCTCTCGTGCTGGTAAGGCACTGTCGAAACAGCGCCTGTCCCATTGGTTGTGCGAGGGCATTGCCCTTTGCTTCACGTTGGCCGGGTTGGCTCCCCCTGGGGGCGTCAGGGCGCACTCCACTCGTGGGGTGGCGGCCTCTGCCGCTCTCCTGGGTGGGGCCTCGGTGGAGGACATCTGTGCTGCGGCTTCATGGTCCTCACCGGGTCCCTTCGTAAGGTTTTACCTCATGGACATGACCGGGGGTTCTGTCTCCCAGGCGGTTCTGAGGTCTGTGGCCTCTCCTGCTTCCCGTCCTTTGGTAGGGTAGCAGGCGTGTGTGGGTGTGGGCCACAATGTGTTGTGTCACACGTGGTTCCGCCTGTGCTGTGCGTTCAAGAGGTTCTAGTTCCCTCTTGTTCGCACTCGGGTGGAGTTGACTGCCGCACCCTCTTCATTAGGAAGAGTCGGGTGACGGGACTCCCCTCCTCCCTGATGTGGGCTTACGGGTCCTCAGGGGGTGCATTTGTCGGGCCTCGCGTCCGCTCTACCCCATATCTCGGTATGGCTTAAGAGCGGGACGCGATGCCAGTACGAGTATATAACGACAGTATATATACCTAGTTATATGAGTACTGGCTAAGCGTCCCGCTCTTAGCGTGCCCTGAGTTCCCTTGGGGAAACTTTTCTTTGGAAACAATTTTCCGAGGAAGAGTGAGTGGTGGCCACGCCTAGTACTATATAGTACGGCAGTAGGGCAGGGCCTGGCAGGTGCTGGGTGTATTGGTTTTTATTCGTTGATGGAGTACACTAGGTACATGAGATGAGGTATATCTCGGTATGGCTTAAGAGCGGGACGCTTAGCCAGTACTCATATAACTCTTTACTATCACACTACAGGCGGTTAACCCTTTCACTACCACACTACAGAAGGTTAACCCTTTCACTGCGACAATACAGAAGGTTAACCCTTTACTATCACACTACAGGCGGTTAACCCTTTCACTGCGACAATACAGAAGGTTAACCCTTTACTATCACACTACAGGCGGTTAACCCTTTCACTACCACACTACAGAAGGTTAACCCTTTACTATCACACTACAGACGGTTAACTCTTTCACTACCACACTACAGAAGGTTAACCCTTTACTGTCACACTACAGATGGTTAACCCTTTCACTACCACACTACAGAAGGTTAACCCTTTACTATCACACTACAGATGGTTAACCGTCACTAATGTGATAGTAAAGGGTTAACCTTCTGTAGTGTGGTAGTGAAAGGGTTAAGAAGGAAAAAATAAAAGATGGTGGCAACGTCACCCCGTGCTGTCGTGGGCTTTTGTGCCAAATTTCTCAACTTCCCAGAGAGCAATTTCAAGCGGCGTTGCCACGGCAACCGTATAAATATTTTAGACGTGGATTTGTCCGGCGGTGTGTGCAGTGTGCTACGTGTACTGTGTGTGTGTGTGTGTGTGGCATGGATGTGTGTGTGTGTGCATATGTGTGTGTGTGTGTGTGTGTGTGTGTGTGTGTGTGTGTGTGTGTGTGTGTGTGTGTGTGTGTGTGTGTGTGTGTGTGTGTGTGTGTGTGTGCTGTGTGTAGGTGTGTGTGTGTGCATGTGTGTGTGTGTGTGTGTGTGCATGTGTAGGTGTGTGTGCGTGTCCTCATGCAGCAGGGGGATTTGCATATAGGATGATATATATAATTATGCATGAACTCGTTTCTCTACCTCAAGTAGAGTTTTTCCTACGGTGCTTTATGCAAAACTTCACATATTTTCACAGTTTGAGTTTGATTCTTTTTTTTACACAATTACCATAATTTGGGGCACCTCCATTTTTGTGACTGCCCATGGGGGGGGGGGGGTGTAGGAGCTGCAGCCCACACACTATGTAAACATACAGGAGCAAGATAATTACATGCCCCCCCCCCCCATAGGAGTGGAATAGTCCATATGCCCACAGTGCAGCTCAGACATAAATGAGACTTTTGTGCAGAAACGTTTCTATTGCCTCATCTTTCTCTGTTTATAATCCATCACCGACTTTCTAGTCTATTAATCTTTTTTCATTTCAGTCGTCGTGGTGGTTCATATTACAGGGATTATTATTATTAATAATAAAATCATATATATATTTTTTTTTTAACTGTCTGCAGTCTATGAAATCCAAACAGATATGTATGTATTCATTCATTCATTAAAACCTTTATTTATTCTCAAAAAGGACAATTGACGTCACCCTTATTTTCAATGTCGTCGAGACTCACAGACATTTCAATGCAGACATTTTTTATAATAATAATAATAATAATAATAATAATAATAATAATAATAATAATAATAATAATAATAATAATAATAATAATAATAATAATAATAATAATAATAATAATAATAATAATAATAATAATAATAAATAATAATAACTCTATCTATTGTGGCAATTCCAGGTGTAGGGGTGGCAGAATAAACAACACACAGACAGGTTGCAGTTCCCAGAATCATACTCTTTATTTTCTTAGTCAAATAATAACGGTTTGCTGTCGGCCGGGCGGCGTCTCCGCTCTGTGGCCTTTTGCCTTGCGCTGCTACGGGGGACCGAGAGGAGGCTCCTCGGCTCCATTAAGTCCCCCCTCTCCAACAGGCGCACCGCGCCGTGATTCGCTAATCAGGTAATCACTCTGATGGGTATTTAGTGACAGGTGCGTCCGGAAGCGGACGCCCAAACATGGGCAGCGCCCAGCCATTGGGTCGCCACATAGCGCCCATCAATCACCAAGCCCAGGGGTGGCTTGGGGTTGCCACAGTACCCCCCCTCCAGCTCCGACCGTCGGGGAAGAGCGTCCGACGCCCAACAGGCATCCTTCCTGGAGAGGGCGTCTGCGTTGCCATGCGCCACCCCTGACCTGTGAATGACAGAAAAGTTAAATGACTGTAACTCCAGAAACCATCGAGTCACCCTGGCATTGGTCCCCTTTGTCTTGGCCATCCAGACTAGGGGGGCGTGATCCGTCACCAGCGTGAAACGCCTCCCCAGCAGATAATAGCGGAGCGTCTCCAGTGCCCACTTAATTGCCAGACCTTCGCGCTCCACCGCAGAATAGTTGCGCTCGTGTGGCAGCAGCTTCCTGCTCACATATAAAATCGGATGTTCCTCACCCTCCAGTTGCTGGGAGAGGACCGCTCCCAGTCCCACCTCTGATGCGTCTGTTTGTACCGTCATCTCCTTGTCGAAGTTCAGGGAGATCAGCACCGGTCCCGAACAGAGGGCAGTCTTGAGGTCCTCGAACGCCGCCTCCGCCTCCGGTGTCCACTTCACCGTGAACGGCCGCCGCGCCTGGGTCAGATCTGTGAGGGGAGCAGCGCGAGCAGCAAAGTTAGGGATAAACCTCCTATAATAGCTCGCTAGCCCATTAAATGTCCTGACCTGCTTCTTGGTTAAAGGGCGAGGCCACTCCCTTATTGCATCAATCTTCCTCTTCTGCGGTTTCACATTGCCCCGGCCTATTGTGAACCCCAGGTACTCTGCCTCTTCTAATCCCAGCCTGCATTTCTTTGGGTTGGCGGTGAGACCCGCCTCCCGGAGGGCCCCCAACACCGCTCTCACCTTTTGGAGGTGGGTGTCCCAATCTGACGAGTGGATGATAATGTCATCGAGATATGCGGCTGCATACTCCCGATGGGGCCGTAGTACTCTGTCCATCAGCCTCTGAAAGGTAGATGGCGCCCCATGCAGGCCAAACGGGAGAACTTTATAATGGAACAGCCCATCTGGGGTGGAGAAAGCCGTCTTCTCCCTTGAGGCGGGGGCCAGAGGGACCTTCCAATAACCCTTCGTTAGGTCCAGTGTCGTGATAAATCTGGCCAGGCCCAGTCTGTCAATGAGCTCATCCACTCTAGGCATGGGATAGGCGTCAAACTTTGAAATTTCATTAAGCTTCCTGAAATCATTACAGAACCTGGTTGTTGAGTCGGGTTTTGGCACTAAAACAATAGGACTGGACCACCCGCTATGAGACTCCTCAATTACTCCCATCTCCAGCATGACCCGCACTTCTCTTCTGACTGCCTCTCTTTTTGCCTCTGGGATACGATAGGGCTTCAGCTTTACCTTGTCTCCCGGGCTGGTAATGATGTGGTGCTGGGCCAATGTGGTGCGGCCCGGCGTGGCCGAGAACACGTCCCGGTTCTGTTGGACCAGCTCCCGAAGCTCCTGCCGTTGGGTCGGGGACAACTGTTCCCCGATGGGAACATCGGCCGCCTCTGCCACCTGCTGCGCAAAAGGGGGAAGAGGGGGGGGCGAGAGCAACACATCCCGGGCATGCCATTTCTTCAACAGGTTAACATGGTATAACTGTCGATGCTTCCTACGGTCGGGCTGGTGGACCTTGTAGTTGACGGGACCCACTTTCTCGATTATGTCGTAGGGTCCCTGCCATTTGGCTAGGAATTTGCACTCTGCTGTCGGTACCAGTACTAGGACTCGGTCGCCCACATTAAACTCCCGTGGCTGTGCGCCCCGGTCATAAATGCGCTTCTGTGCGTCTTGGGCCTGTTGCATGTGTTCTCTCACCACTGGCCAGAGCGCCTTCATCCTGTCTCTCATTACCTGCACATGCTCTATGAGAGACCGGTGGGGCGACGGCTGTTCCTCCCAAATCTCCTTTGCGATGTCCAGGAGACCCCGCGGCTTGCGGGCGTAGAGCAGCTCAAATGGCGAGAAGCCAGTGGAGGCCTGTGGGACCTCACGCACAGAGAACATCAGAAAGGGCAACAACTGATCCCAATTCTTCCCATCCTTCTCCATCACCTTCCTTAGCATGCTTTTCAGGGTCTTGTTAAAGCGCTCGCACAGTCCATCCGTCTGTGGATGGTATATGGAGGTTCGTAGCTGTTCCACTTTCATTAGTTTGCACATTTCTTTCATGACCCGCGACATAAAGCACGAGCCCTGATCCGTGAGAATAGAGTCGGCAATTCCCACCCGACGAAACAAATGAAAGAGCTCCCGTGCCACAATTTTGGCCGTCACCGTGCGTAACGGGATGGCTTCGGGGTAACGGGTAGCATAATCTATGATTACCAGTATATACTGGTGGCCTCGGGACGATTTAACTAGAGGGCCCACTACGTCGAGGGCAATTCTTGAGAATGGGGTCTCAATGATGGGCAGCGGGATCAGAGGACTTTTATATTGTACCTTTGGTGCTGCGCGTTGACACTCTGGGCAGCTCCGGCAATAGTCCTCTACCGCTCTCTTCATGCCCGGCCAATGGAAACGCGCCCTTATGCGCTCCATGGTTTTGTCCACGCCCAGGTGCGCTCCGAGGATATGTGAATGCGCCAGCTGGAGTACAGTGGGAATAAAGAACTTCGGTACCAGCAATAGATCCCTAACCTCATCATTCTTTTTTACAACTTGGTACAGCAATTGTCTTTTTATTGCAAAGTGAGGATATGGCAGGTTACTCACCCCCTCCACGGGATTTCCATCTATGGTCTTGATATTCGCCCGGGCCTGCGTTAGGTTTGGGTCTTCCAGCTGGGCCGTTCCGAACTGACCCGCCAGGTCCCTCCCCACCTCGTCCGCCTGGGGGAACTCCGCAAAGGGGTCCTCGTCACTGTTATCTGTCTCGGGGCCCGCTTGGGGCGCTGGCGCGTCGTCACCCACACCTGATGCCGTCTCTGTCTCACTCCCCGGTATATCCAGGGGTTCCGGCGCGTCGTCACCTACATCTGAGGCCGTCTCAGTCTCACTCCCCGTTACGTTCAGAGCACACACCTTCGGCTGACGTAACCCTTTCTTCTTCCTCGGTTTACCCGTAGAGGGTGGGGTGCGCGGGGAGATGACGGCTGAGCACAGCTGGCGATACAGGGGGCAGTCTCGACCAATCAGCAGCGCTACCGGCAGGTTAGGTATGACGCCGGCTGTCATCGAGCAGACCCCCTTGGTGGTTGTCAGGGTGATCGGCGCTGTAGGATACAACTTTGTGTCCCCGTGCACACAGGACACTGACACTTGCGGAGCCTCTGCGTCGCAGTGTGCCAAATGGGGCTGAACCAGCGTTATGGCACTACCCGAGTCCAGGAGCGCTACGGCATCTTTGTCGTTGACGCGCACGGGTAAAAGTGTCGCAGATGTTTCCTTATGGGCCCAACAGGCTGCGCCATAGTTGCACGTCTTTCCGCGGGGGTCTGAAGCTGCCGCCGATGGCATGGACACATCCCGGCCTGGGAAGTTCCACGAGAGATGTCCGGGCTCGCCGCAGTCGTAGCAGCGTCTTTGGTCCTGGTCGAACAGCGGTCTTCTTCGGGGTAGTTCGGGCTCACCTGCGTTCCCTACCCGGCCCCTTGGGCTGGGCTCGTCGGGACCCCTCCTTGTTCTCGGCCGCTCTGGCTTTTCCCCTCGCCCCCCCTTGAGTAACTCCCGCGTTACCTGGTGGGCCTCCACAATATTCACCAGCTGCTCCACGGAGCGGGGGTCCGCTTGACTCGCCTGCTTCTTCGAGTCATAGGGGAGGGCTCTGACAAAGCGGTCCATAACAATCCGTTCCAAAACCGTGGGCCCTCCGGGGTCAGTCATTAGCCAGGCTCGGCTTGTGCGGACCAGGTCGTGCATCTGGGAGCGCGGGGAGACCTGTGCGTCATACACCCAGTCATGGAACCGCTGCGCGCGGGACTGCAGACTATGGCCGTACCGGGACAGAATTTCCTGCTTTAGCCGAGTGTAGTTCCCGGCTTGCTCCGGTGGCAGGTCCTGGTAGGCCTTTTGTGCATTACCCGACAGGAAGGGGGCCAGCAGTCCCCCCCAGTCGTCTTCGGGCCAGCCCTCCCGGCCGGCGGTGCGCTCAAACGCCAGGAGATAGGCTTCTATATCCTCCTGCTCCGTCAGCTTGGGGATGAAGCGCCCGGGGTTAGGCCGCGTCCCGGCGGCCCCTTCCTCCTGCCGGTGAGCGGCCATCCGCTGGAGCTCCGCGTGGATCATCCCCGTCTGTTTCCTCTGTTCGTGCAGGGCCTCTTCGTGCCGGGTCTGTTGTTCCATGCTCGCCTGTACAAGCTGCTGCACCAGCGCGTCCATGCTTTTTCCGTTATTAAATTTATATATATATATATATATATATATATATTTTTTATTTCTTTTATTCTATTCTGATAAAGTCTATTGTTGTTTATTCTGCACCCCTGATTGCCAGTAGACTATACCCGCATTCTCCACCACTGTGGCAATTCCAGGTGTAGGGGTGGCAGAATAAACAACACACAGACAGGTTGCAGTTCCCAAAATCATACTCTTTATTTTCTTAGTCAAATAATAACGGTTTGCTGTCGGCCGGGCGGCGTCTCCGCTCTGTGGCCTTTTGCCTTGCGCTGCTACGGGGGACCGAGAGGAGGCTCCTCGGCTCCATTAAGTCCCCCCTCTCCAACAGGCGCACCGCGCCGTGATTCGCTAATCAGGTAATCACTCTGATGGGTATTTAGTGACAGGTGCGTCCGGAAGCGGACGCCCAAACATGGGCAGCGCCCAGCCATTGGGTCGCCACATAGCGCCCATCAATCACCAAGCCCAGGGGTGGCTTGGGGTTGCCACACTATATACAGTAGCACCCTTCACACATGGACCGCAGCCCAAAGTGCCCCACAGCAAGTAGCATAACATTAACATAGGCATAAAATCAGCATACAGTCGAATAAAAACGTAAGGTTATGTATATAACCAAGTTCTATGAATACTGGTGACACTCAGCGTCATTCTGCACTAACCTCACTTCGTGCACACCACTGAATAAAAACTCCACAATGTACCTTACATACCGACATCCGTCTGGCCACACCCCTATCCGCTTACCTTCATAAGCAGGTGTGTGGTCACCTACTCGCCTCCTTCCCAAACTTTCACCACAAGGTGAGGTCAAGGGCCGCAGTGGCGTCCTGACGCTGAGCGTCACCAGTATTCATAGAACTTGGTTATATACATAACCTTACGTTCTATTTCATACTGGTTTCCGCTCAGCGTCATTCTGCACAACAGGAGCTGAGCGGAAGCCAGAAGCTTGACAAATGTACCCCGCTGAGGCCCCCCACAACCATCAGACCGGAGAGGACCGAGCCCCCCCGACCCTCCCTAATGGAGGATACCCTCCCTATTGGAGGACGGGAGGGAGACGGATCCGACCGTGCGAAGAGAAACTCGAGCAACTCGAGCAACTCAACGCACAGGGTGAGCAAATCGTGGCTTGACCCCACGACTACGCACACGCACAACCCGCATGCCACCAGGGAACGAACGGAAGGAACAACCCTTGATACTGCCCCCAAAAACACAGGGTCAAGAGCAAACTCAACACCGCGGCAAGGCCGTAGCAGCAGAGCGCGAAGGAAGACCCAGACCCACTGAAGGGACTGGATCCCCTGGAAAAAGGGGGCCCGGAGAGGTCAATGACGCCAAGCATCAAGACCTCACCAGGCGGTCACTTAGTGACACCGCCCCCCACATCGCCAGCGTATTCGGACAGGGCCCCTCCAAGAGCGGGCCCTTCCCCCCACTAGTACGCCACCTGGCACACTGACCCTGCAACACAGGCAGTCAGCATGGCCGTAACTTGAAGCACTCAAAAGGCTAACCATAACGGAAGCAGGCAGCGCACCGGGGAGACGACCCCAGAGGGGTCGATCCCTTAAACCAGGCAGCAGGCTTTAGACCCGAGCCTGGAGCACTGCGGACGAGACAGGCGCCAAAGGGGTCAACTGAAAACAGCACCCCGGCGGAAGGGGCGTATGCTGGCATTGTTGCGCACCATGACAAAGCCACCACCAAAAAAAAACCACCCAGAGGGGTCGAGGCAGAGAAGGCTGACACGATTGGCAGACGTCATGAACGTGCAGGGGCACACTCAACCGGGTAACCCGGGAGTTGACTCTGCTCCAACACACCAGGGAATCAACCACCCTCTTGGTACCACATGTGGTGGTTGTTCCTATAACCCCTCAAGAAAAAACTCAAAAACACACCTGCGGGTATATAACCGCAGTACAAGTGTTTCAGTTTTCAAAAAGGGGTTATTCCAGGCCTACGGGTCGACGTAACACAACTTTGGACCAGGCCCGGCGGCCCGGGAAGCACACAGGGTCACCAGAGGAGGTCCAGAAGACCACCCCAACAGCCCCCTCTTCGCCATGCGTGAGAGAGGAGCGAAAAGAAAGGAGAACCAGCCCCCATGATAGTGCCAGGTACAACATGTACCCAACAAAGGGTCTCCATAACGCCCAACCCTGTGACACCCGGGCCGAAAAAAGTCCCTCAGGGTACCAGAACAGCAGATCTGTGTTCCCGGCGGACAACGGGTTAACTGACCTGGACCAGCGCGACCAGAACCAGTCCCGTGCCCTAACCACGCTGACATGCCCACTCCAGGAGAGGGGGTAGGTATGCGTGTCGATCTAAAACATGAAAAGAGGGCGCCACCCAGACGGTCCCATTTGTACCGCGCTCAGTGGCCCACCCCAAGGGCGTGAGACCCCTCTACCTATGTTCTGATCTATTCCGTTAACATCCCCCAGATATGAACAAGAATCCGTCGAGACCCAGTAACAGGCGCTCGGAAGAGGAAAAAATCCCCCATCCCAGTTGCCCTATAAAAACGCTGTTTTAATAACGAGCAACCAAGGCGTACTAGCCTCCTGCATGATTCTTATCAGAAAACACCCCGAGCCAGCACTATGTACGCGTAGAGACCCAAACACATCAATGGATAGTCTAACCAGACACCAGACATTGGTCCTTCAAGTCGCCTGGGAGAACGACAAGAAGTTGTCATGCTTCATATTCTTCACTCTTTTTATTATTAATAAGAAAGAAACACCGACTGACATGAATCCCACGTGACGCGGCCGAGGGTACATTTTTTTTACATTCTTACATCCCGCCACCCTCACAACAGAGAGGAGACGGGAATCCTCAGAGAGACTTCCCACGTGAGCCATAGATTGAAAAGTCACGGTAACATTGAGTCATGTGACCAACAGACTCAATCACACGTATATCGAGCGTAGTAGAACAGTAAGTTCCTACGCTCTGCCCCGACAACTTGACAATAACAGACCCTACATACGGGTCTGAAAAAACTCACGGAAGCCATCGTCCAATAGAAACGTGCCTAGTGACGTTTTCTATGACGGGGGGAAACCCATGACTCAACCGCCTGTGATAGGTGCGGAGTCAGGGAAAACCCTCCCCCCCCCCCGTGCCAAGCTGCCTAACAGCTTGGCCCTGACCGAAGGAAAAGAGAGTCCAAGAAACCCCCTGACCAATCAGAAGAGGGAAGGAGGGGTTTATCCGGTACCCCCTCGCAAGCCCAACCCTTGCATACGACAACAACAAACAGCCATATGATACCTTAAGTAGCCAATATGCTAATGAACAGCGCAAAGCTAATTCAATGCACGCTAGCCACAGACACATCTGTGAAGAGGGTTTATAGCAATGCCAAGTTATGTATGTGTGAACCCGACACCCGTATCTATGTTGTAAGACACAGAAAATCTGATAGAGAGAGAGCGGCCTGAGCCGCGGTACTTTTTCATACACGAGCATTACTGCAGACCAACACAATAGTGTTGCGGCTCAATATCACTGTTTAAGCAACAGAGCACACAACTAACCTCTACCTTTATGTGAAGATTCAGGTCGAGGCAGAAAAAACCTTTTTCAACCGAGTGTAAGCTGCAGGCCTTGCTTAAGCTCTAACATGAATGTAGCGACCAACAAGACTTAAAGTCTAGCCATCCTATCAAACCCATACTAGCGAAAGATTCACACGTCGTATCCCCATCATATGTTTGGTGAATAAACACACAGTTTGTAACAAAAAATACAGTCCCTCCTTTTAGGAGGGACTCTTTATTTTCTATAAACAAATCATATTTGGGCCGGGAAGGGAACAGGGGGGGACCACAGAGGGAAAAAGTCAACTTTCAGCGACGCCTGCCACGAGCCGCTCGGGACTTGCCACCCCGGGGAGCCCCGGAGGGACGGTAAACGATCGGAGGCTGGTCACGATGATCCCTACCGTCACCTCCGGGCGTAGATGGGCCGGCTGCAGTGGCGGAGGCGCTGGATCAGATGCAGGATGGCTCCTGCCAACTGGGCGAGCTGATCATGTTGCAAATCAGTCAGCTCCGTACCGCCCGTCAGTATCCCGGACATGAATCTCGCCAGCTGCGTGATGTTAGAAGTGGCAGCCAGAGATTGCGTCGCGGAGATAAATGACTGGTCACTCCAGAAAGCCAACCGCCTCGCCGATTTCCCTTGGGGAACCGGCTTCCGTAACGGCTCCCACACCACCTCAGGACAAAGGAGCGCCGCCATCGGCCTATCAAGCCGAGGCACGCCCTCCTTCATGCCTTCTACCAAACCCACCACCCGTTTGCGACTGCCGCCGCCGCCATGAGCTCGGGGAGCAAAGCACGCAGTTCCCCCTGCATACTTTCCCCCACCGAGCTTGCGTCCCTCACATGCAGCAGACTACTGGTTAAAGAGCCACATTCTGATGTGGCTGATAGCAGGGCATCCTGCCGCCGAGTCGGAGGTTCTAACCCAACATCCGCGTACGAGGAATCCCAAGGAGACATCTCACCCCCCTCCAGTGTTACCTGGACGGGCGGCGGACATGTCTCCACCGGGGCTTCGAACAAGAACCCGTCCGCTTCTACCATGTAGTCCTCTGTTTCCATCCGCCATGGAGAATCAGACGAATCCTCATCCGGCTCCAGCAACTCACCAAAACCAGGCCGTTCGCGTCTACAAGCCACCATCTTGCGACGGGAGCGAGCCGACGCAAAAGGTTTGCGTCTCAAATCCCCCGCAACCAGAGGAGCCGGCCGCCCAACAGCGGACGACTCCCCGGAGGCAGAGGAACCAGAGCCGGAACCAGGCCATCGCACAGGAGACGGCGCTGGTGCACCAGCTCCTTGGAGAGGCAAACTATCTATCGGACGCCTACCGGGCGTGGCTGCCGACCACGAAAGAGGCCTCAACCCCGCTCCAAGACGCACGACAGAGGAGGCAATGGAGAACCGCTGGTGAAGGGTGACGTTGCTAGCGCGACCCTCCGAGGTAAACATTATGACTTAGTTTTTTTCTTTTTAAAATATATAAGAGAAAGAAAAAAGCAAGAAAAAATTTAAACACGTATCAACTTTCTTCAACTAAACAACCTCGTCAAGTGGGGTATATACCAAGGCACTTCCTTGTGGTGAAAGTGAAGAAGGAGGCGAGTAGGTGACCACACACCTGCTTATGAAGGTAAGCGGATAGGGGTGTGGCCAGACGGATGTCGGTATGTAAAGGTACATTGTGGAGTTTTTATTCAGTGCTGTGCATGAAGTGAGGTTAGTGCAGAATGACGCTGAGCGGAAACCAGTATGAAATAGAACAATGTATAAAGTGCAGACATAAGAATAGGTATAAAAGACAATAAAAGTAGTGCAACATAGAACGTGCAGACATAAGAATAGGCATAAAATAAGTACAATAGGTACAGTGTTGCTTGAAGCCATGGTTACACTGGGCTAAAACAGCAACGTTTTGTTGCTGAATGATTACGTTTGCATGTCCAAGTTAAAAAGAAACACAGTTTTGGCAGGAAAACGCGTTTCCCTAGCGGGAACGCCGAAAAGGTGTTTTCGTTTTGGAAACTCGCCGACAATGGTGCCATGTAATTTGCGCGAGCCGGATACGGAGCCGTTCTGCCCAATGCCCATGCGCAGTAGAGACCTGCACGGTTATTTCCAGTGTTTACAGCAGAGCTGTCCCAAGTAGCTGTGGCTACCAACGTGTTGTCAAGTTATTGTTATAAGGAGCCCAGTCCAAGCTACAACAGTCTACATTCCCTTAACAATTGTTTGTATTGAGCCGTATTGTATTGTACCCATTCTGTAATCTGTTAAATAACGTTTACATCCATTCATTCTGCTAGCACTATGCTAGTACTATGTAGCTGCTAGCCACAATGCTATACTGTTATAATGGCATATCCCAATCACGTTAGCACGTAAGCTAACAAAATCGGCGATATTTTTGTGAGACTAAACTCCGCTCTTGGCGGTCAATTGTGTTGATGTTAGTTTTGTTTCATCAACAAATCATCAACAAATGAGGCAGAACACACAGTGAATGTATCCGTTTTTGTTTATTGCACTTTATTTCTTGCTGAAAAATAAATGCTATGTAGCTAAATGGCTCATGCGAGGTATAAAGATGGTGGCTTTGAGATTTTTAGCAGGAAGTGTATTGGCATGTTCAACCTTTCTGATTGGTTGAAAATGGCCTTCATGTATGAACTACATCGCCACCTACTGCTTTGGCATTGTACTACATGTGTATATAGTAGACAAGACAAAACAACGTCTAACTTAACTCTTACTTGCCTGCCAATACGCAGCGTTCTGAAAAGCGAAATGAAAGGAAAATGAAATGGCCCTAGTGTAACCGCAGCCTGAAGGCATGTGAACCCCCCCGGAACAGCCAGTCCCCCAAACACCCCAGACATCAATCCCCACCACATCCCCATCCAAGACACAACCCCTGATAAAGCACGTCATGACCGAAGGAAAACACAAACAGCCTGCGTTATTTTCGGATTTTAAATTTAATTTTGAATTTACAAAAAACACGAGATTCAAACTTGAAGGGAGAAATTCTAATTTGAATTTATTTATTTTATTTTTTATTTAAAAAATAATTCTACCAAACATACATACCATGGTAAAAAAAAAGTTGCCACAATTTTTAAAATAGCTTAGACTTTTTTAGGTTTAGGTATTTATTTATTTTAATTTTTTACACTGAAATTCGAATTAGATATTTTTGTTAAAGTGACAGCCCTAAGTCGGTAAATCATCTGTCTGTGTTTACACTGTGTTTTCCAGAGCACCAACGAGGCTGTGTTTGCGGTGGATTTTAACCCCAATGACCTCAGCAACATCATCACCTGTGGGAAGTCACACGTCTACTTCTGGACGCTCACCGCCGGGCAGCTCACCAAGAAGCAAGGCATCTTCGGAGTACGTCATCTTGCTGTTATAACCGCACCAACACCAACACCACCAACACCACCAACACCACCAACACCAACACCAACACCACCACCACCAACACCAACACCACCACCACCACCACCAACACCAACACCACCACCACCAACACCACTAACACCAACACCACTAACACCAACACCACCAACACCACCAACACCAACACCACCAACACCAACACCACCAACACCAACACCACCAACACCACCAACACCAACACCAACACCACCAACACCGCCAACACCACCAACACCAACACCACCACCAACACCACTAACACCAACACCAACACCACCAACACCACTAACACCAACACCACCACCACCAACACCACCAACACCACCAACACCAACACCACCACCACCACCACCAACACCACTAACACCAACACCACCACCACCAACACCACTAACACCAACACCACTAACACCACCACCAACACCAACACCACCACTAACACCAACAACACCACCAACACCACCACCACCAACACCACCATTAACACCAACAACACCACCAACACCAACACCACCACTAACACCAACAACACCACCAACACCAACACCACCACTAACACCAACAACACCACCAACACCACCACCACCAACACCACTAACACCACCACCACCAACAACACCACCAACACCACCACCACCAACACCACTAACACCACCACCACCAACACCACTAACACCACCACCAACACCAACAACACCACCAACACCACCAACACCACCAACACCACCAACACCACCACTAACACCAACAACACCACCAACACCACCAACACCACCAACACCACCAACACCACCACTAACACCAACACCACCAACACCAACAACACCAACAACACCACCAACACCACCAACACCACCAACACCACCAACACCACCACTAACACCAACACCACCAACACCACCAACACCACCAACACCACTAACACCAACACCACCAACACCAACACCAACAACACCACCAACACCACCAACACCACTAACACCAACACCACTAACACCACCACCAAAACCAACAACACCAACAACACCACCAACACCACTAACACCACCACCAACACCACCAACACCACTAACACCACTAACACCACCACCAAAACCAACAACACCAACAACACCACCAACACCACTAACACCACCACCAACACCACCAACACCACTAACACCAACACCACCAACACCACTAACACCACCACCACCAACACCACTCACACCACCACCAACACCACCAACACCACTAACACCACCACCACCAACACCACTCACACCACCACCAACACCAACAACACCACCAACACCAACACCACTAACACCACCAACACCACCAACACCAACAACACCAACAACACAATCAACACCACCACCAACACTACCACAAACACCACCACCAACACCACCACCACTAACACCACCAACACCACCACCTAGCGGTCTAACCAATAGAGGCCTTGCACCGAATGTTTGTGTAGTTCTCCATCTTCCAACATGCCTGCCTGTAACATAGCAACCATTGTTTTTATACATGGCTTAAGTATGACAGTAGAGCATTAATCTACTCTTCCACGGCACAGAAGTTAGGCGGTTTCTTTTGAAAGTGGTTACCAATGGTTACGGGACAGCCATGTTGGAAGAAAGAGGACTACACAAACATTCGGTGCACCCAGAGTGTCTTTGATCATTTGGAATGGCAGCCATGTAGACTTACATAGTATAATTCTGTACGTTCTACAAAGTGCAAGTAGTTATTATGATAGTGATAACAGTAGTAGTAGTGAACAGTAGTGAGTGGCAGGATTCAATCAGACAGCAGTAATAGTGATGATGGTCCAAACCGTAGTAACACACTGCACCAGAGTCCATGCAGTGTTTATTTATCTGTTGTGGTCTGGAGCTCCACCTTCGACTGCACACACACACGCACGCACACACACACACACACACACACGCACGCACGCACGCACGCACGCACGCACGCACGCACGCACGCACGCACGCACGCACGCACGCACGCACACACACACACACACACACACACACGCAGTGACAGGTTTTTAATTTCCTGCACTTATTTCTCCCAGGCCTGTTTGTTTCATTCAACCTCTCCTCTTTTCAGAAATACAAGAAGCCCAAGTTCATCCAATGCTTTGTCTTCAGCCTCACGGGGGACGTCCTGACCGGAGACTCGGAGGGGAACATCCTCACCTGGGGGAAGTCGGCGGCCGACGTCAAGACGCTCGGGAAGGGAGCCAAAGGTAGCTGTTCTGGGTCACCTCCAGGGTTTCTATCCACATCTGCCGAGTGGGAAATTATGTATATGTATCGTGACCAGAAATGGTGGTGTAGTGGCGGTGTAACCCTTTCACTACCACACTACAGACGGTAACCGTAACCGCCTGTAGGGTGGTAGTGAAAGGGTTAACCTTCTGTAGTGTGGTTAACCTTCTGTAGTGTGGTGGTGAAAGGGTTAACCTTCTGTAGTGTGGTAGTGAAAGGGTTAACCATCTGTAGTGGTAGTGAAAGGGTTAACCTTCTGTGGTGTGGTAGTGAAAGGGTTAACCTGCTGTAGTGTGGCAGTGAAATGGTTAACCTTCTGTGGTGTGGTAGTGAAAGGGTTAACCTTCTGTAGTGTGGCAGTGAAAGGGTTAACCTTCTGTGGTGTGGTAGTGAAAGGGTTAACCTTCTGTAGTGTGGCAGTGAAAGGGTTAACCTTCTGTGGTGTGGTAGTGAAAGGGTTAACCTTCTGTAGTGTGGTAATGAAAGGGTTAACCTTCTGTGCTGTGGTGGTGAAAGAGTTAACCTTCTGTAGTGTGGTGGTGAACGGGTTGACCTTCTGTCGGGTGGTGGTGAAAGGGTTAAGGCCCCTGCTGTACCCCTGCTGGCCTGGGATCAGATCCTGCCAGAACCTTCTCTCCCCTACTCTGTCTCCCTCTCAGCCCCAAATACTGGCCAAATAAAGTAGAATAGAATAGAATCTAGTCAAAGAGAATACAATAGCAGAGAATAAAATAGAATAGGTAACTGAGTTTAGTCTCCCTCTTATCATTCCACCCCCCCCCCCCCCCCCCCACACACACACACAAATTATGTATTTGTTTATGTAAATGTAATGACAGGTTGATCTAATTACAAATAGGCAAAGCATGTAAACATTGTAAATGCATTCAGACCTTTCAGTTACATACATATGCTCTCAATTGACAATCGGGTTGGTACGTACAGCAACATACAGAGTCTGCTTCACGGATATAAAAAGCAGAGAAGACGCACAGAAAAAACCCTGCTAACCACACACACACACACGCACGCACACACACACACACACACACACGCACGCACACACACACACACACACACACACACACACACACACACACACACACACACACACACACATGTGTATTCCTTTATGCAGATAGGAATATCTAAGTACATCAGATCCTCTTTACAGTTTCCAAAGACTCACTGGCTTTGAGGACATTTTCTTGGGCGTACATACAATATACTGTTTCCAACATTGTTGCTAGCTGCTGTATTGTTTTCTGGAGGAAACAAATTAAATGTTTTGTCTCTGTAAGATTACGTATATATGTGTCGTGGCCGGAAACGGTGGTGTAGTGGTGGTTTAACCCTTTCACTACCACACTACAGAAGGTTAACCACCGCGGCTAGGTGGCGCAGTGGGCAAGGTGCTCGCCACCAACGCAGGATATGCTGGGTCCAAGCCCAGCTCTCGGCGTTGCTACCAGCTTGGCTGGTCGTTCATACTAATACAATTGGCAGTGTTAGGGGGTGGGAAGCTGGTGGGTGGGGATCGGACGTTGTGGACAGCGACTCCTACAGGTCGGTTGGTGCGCCTGCGCAGTAGAATCAGGAAGCAACGGGGGCGGCGTGTCCCTCCCACGCAGACCCTCGCCGCTGAGAGATCGCGCTGTTCAGGTGAAAAGATGCGACGGCTGCCTCCTCGTGTACCGGAGGGGACACGTGATGCAAGGCTTCGTCCACATTGCAGCCGGCTTGTGGGAGGCATGGCCTAACAACGTTCGAGACAGGGGAGGGTAGAATTGGACGATACGAAATTGGGGAAGGGAGAAAAATAGAAAAATGGGGAGAAAAAGTAGATACAAAATAAAATAAGGTTAACCACCACTCTCTCCTAAAGCTAGAAGTCGGAGAGAGAAATATGTGAGCTCTTACACCCAAATTAGGCTTACATTCTCGCATTGCCAGAGGGTCTGAACCAGAAGAGCTCACACAAATAGTTTATGGCCTCATAGAGTCCCATCCTGTTTCTGATGTCTAGCTTTGGGAGAGTGTGGTGGGTGCTCACCAACACTAACTGAACTGATGATGTGAATTCTTATAATGTTTGCATTCCCCACAAACAGACACACGGCCGTCTGCTGCCAATGCGTCCGAGAGACACTGAAGGACATGATACACTTCTATGTCTACGTCTTGATCATTACATCTGCACTACTCCCCCTGCCTCAGTCTCTCCCTCCTCTCTCTGTTATCTCCTACAGAGACCTTCCAGATCATGCGTCAGACGCGGGCCCACGAGGGAAGTGTGTTTACCCTGTGTGTGCTGCAGGGCGGCGCTCTGCTCAGTGGTGGGGGCAAAGACCGCAAGATCATCCGCTGGAGCGCCGACCTGGCACCGGAGAGAGAGTGTGAGGTGAAAGACACGTGTGTGTGTGCGTGCGTGCGTGCGTGCGTGCGTGCGTGTGTGATTTCTTAGCCGTATATCAGTTTTCTCTCCCTTACCGATCATGCGATCATGTCAACAGCCACTGAGATGTTATCCATCTGTTTATAATTATCTTTCAATCCTTCTCCGCCGGGTTTGTGTCTGTTTTGAGAAGATTACCTTTTTTTTGGGAACCTATGTCGCCGTCCATTGGCAAAGTTGTTATTTCTGCAAACATGAAGTCCTAATTTTAAAACAATCCGACGGACAGTATAATACCTTCCGTACTGTTTTATCGCCGTTTTGTGACGGATCCATGTGGCCGGGCCCTTAAATGGAGCTTCCCTCGTGTTTGCCTCTCTTGTTGCCGTGCTCATGATTATATACATACTGTGCCAAAGTAGATCCCATGAGGTGCTGATTACTCTCCTGCTCCGCATGCAACACAGTTGAACCCTTTCACTGCCACACTACAGAAGGTTTAACCCTTTACTATCGGTTACCATCGGTAGTGTGATAGTAAAGGGTTAACCTTCTGTAGTGTGGCAGTGAAAGGGTTAACCTGCTGTCGTGTGGCAGTGAAATGGTTAACTTTATGTGTATTGTCACAGTGAAAGGGTTAACCGTTTGGTAGTGCGGCAGTGAAAGGGTTATCCAACACAGTTTATGCGACCAACGTTTCTGCAAAGAGCCTTCTTTTGGGTCTTTGCCCAAATGCATATGCAGCAGGAGAGTGCGATTTCACTGCCCTTATGATTATGATTTCAACCAGGGTGAGACACAAGGTTCCCCCGAAAATGCAATCTGCAGATTCCACAGAGGAAACGATTAACTCATGAACCGTGCAGTGGCTTTAAAACCGTTAGAGAAAAGGATAGAACATATCAAAAAGCAAGAATCGTATCAAAAGGGCATCTGTGGTCTAATCTGTGTCAGTTTAGGCATCCTTGACGTGGTTTTAAAGGAACACGCCAACATTTTGGGAAATTAGCTTATCGTCTATTCCAGAAAGAGACAAGAAGATAGATACCAGTTTCCTCTCTGTGCGTTCAGTAGAAAGCTATCTGGCTGCTCGTTAGCCTAGCTTAGCACAATGAATGGAAGCGGACAGTGCCAGTTTGCCTAGGCATTGTCCAACTAACACCTCTCCCGAAAGCTAACCGGCAATGTCCGCTTCCATTCATTGTGCTAAGCTAGGCTAACGTGCAGCCAGATAGCTTTCTACTGAACGAACAGAGAGGAAACTGTTCCTGTTGTCTCTCTCTGGAGAAGACGATAAACTAATTTCCCAAAATGTTGGCGTGTTCCTTTAAAACCACGTCAAGGACCCCTAAACTGACACAGATTAGACCACAGATGACCATTTGATACGATTCTTGCTTTTTGATATGTTCTATGACATAATTCTATGTCTATACTGTAGATGAGACTACTGTACTGTAGTTAGAGGAGAGATTAGATTATTTAGATTAGATTCAGATTTATTGTTGCATCTTTGTCATATTTCACATACAAAAAAGAGCAAAATTCTTGGGTCTTGCCGCCCTCGACCTACGGCATGGCATTAAAATACACAACAAAACAATACAATACACAAAAACACAATAAAACCAGCATAATAGTGATGTATGAAAAAGTGACAGTGCTGAGTGTGGTTGATATAAAAAGTGAATGGAACACTTAACACTCACAGCAGAATAAAATCAACGTAAAATACTTAAAATACTAAATACATACAGTAAATACACACAATGTATGTTGTATGTATGTACAATGAGAGAGTGAAAACTATGACCACCAGAATAATCACACATTTATGACTATTCATTGTGTTCCTTATGGATGAAACTATTGTGAAATTAAACTATTCTTAATTTTGCTTCCCTATTCCAGAGGCCCCTGGGGGTGCCCAGACTCCACAATAGAGAACTACTGCTCTAGAGGACCCACATTTATTCTGTGTAATCTGCACATTTCTTTTAATCTTATACCATTTGAAATCAGTAGCATAGCAACAGGAGAGGCGAACGCTGGACCCACGTCTCACAGCCTGCCATGGATAACCGTCTCAGTGACAATCAACATAGTTTTTAAAGGAACACAGCAACATTATGCGAAATGTGCTTACCATCTTCTCCTGAGTCAGATGAGAAGATAGATGCCAATTTCCTCTCTGTGCGTTCAGTATAAAGCTATCCGGCTGCAAGCTAGCCTAGCTTAGCACAAATGAACGAAAGCAGATACAGACTACTAGCCTAGCTATTAGACAGCTTTCACCTAGAATTACCTTTAGGAGAAAAAAAAACTCTTTCTAATAAAACCTCTTTCTAATACCTGAATAGATTAAAAGGATGTAAATGCTCTACAACCACAGTACTAATAATTTACTTTTGTATGATTTCTCCAGATTCCCGAGAACTTCGGGGCGGTCCGTACCGTCATAGATCTGGATGGGGAGGAGCTGTTAGTTGGTACCACCCGGAACGCCATCCTCAGGGGCACTTTCTTGGACGGCTTCGTGGCCATAGTGCAGGTATGCAAATATCTTCATTTGATTTAAAGTTTTTCTGAAGGGCGGGCAGTTACAATATTGTGTTACATATTACAGTATGTAATATGTGATGTAGTACTGTAGTAGCAAACTGAAGTATGTGTTTATTTACATAAGTGTGAGCAGGTGTGTGTGTGTGTGTGTGTGTGTGTGTGTGTGTGTGTGTGTGTGTGTGTGTGTGTGTGTGTGTGTGTGTGTGTGTGTGTGTGTGTGTGTGTGTGTGTGTGTGTGTGTGTGTTCTGGTGTGTCAGGGTCATGTGGATGAGATGTGGGGCCTGGCGACTCATCCCTCCCAGAACATCTTCATCACCTGTGGTCACGACAGACAGGTGTGTCTCTGGAACACAGAGGAGCACAAACTGGACTGGTGCACCACACTGGAGGTAAGACACACACATTATACACACGCACACACACACACACAGATTTAGGACTCAAACATAAGGTGCGGTAATAAGTGAATGAATGGAAGCGGACATGACCGGTTAGTCTAGGCATTGTCCAACTAACACCTCTCCCGAAGGCTAACCCGTCACTGTCCGCTTCCATTCATTGTGCTAAGCTAGGCTAACGTGCAGCCAGATATAGCTTTCTACTGAACGCACAGTGAGGAAACTGGTATCTATCTAAGAGGGTAAGCTAATTTCCCAAAATATTGGCGTGTTCCTTTAAAGTGTAATGAGAACGTAGACATCTACTTGTTTCTTCCTACTGCGTATCCCAGGACTACACCGAATAGGAAAACTGGGAACTTTGCACCTGCAGTTTAACCAAAGTCTGTCTCATAATTGAGGTCTGCTCCATGCAGCTGTTGGCCTCTCAGCAGCTCGGTCAGAAAGACTTCCTGCCAAGCCAACATCTTACGAAACACTCTATAAACACCCTACGAACACCGCTATGAAAACTGCTCAGAGATCCTCACAGACCACATCAGGGACGCTGGCACCAATATTACAGGACACGTCTGACGTTATCATTAAAGACTGAGCAACACATACAAATATACACACACAATCATTATTTCTTTTTACCCCCATTCTTAACCACATCCATCTCTTCCAGGAATACGGCTTGTGTGCAGATTTCTGTCCCAACGGCGCTGTGGTTTCCATAGGCCTCAGCACTGGAAGGTAAAACACTTAACATTTACCCAGTCATAGTACATTTACATTTCGCATTTACATTTACAGTTTGCCATTGAGCTGACACTTTTATTCAAAGCGACTTGCAAATTGTGCGCAGCAAGTCAGCATGAGGGGTACACCTCTCTGGCAGCTAAGTGGTATTGTCCGTCTAGCAGTGCCGAACTTGAGTGCTTCACTCTGAGTGCATAGTAGTATAGGCATATTAGCATAGTACTGTAGGTAATAGTATAGGCATAGTAGCATAGTACATAGTAGATAGTAGTGTAAACTATGGATTAGTCGGTCGCAGTCAACCAGCACCTGCTAACGGGTCGGACCCTTTAGCTTAGCTGGTTAGTGCGGCTGCCTGTGGATCCTATGGTCACAGGTTCAAATCTCTCGGTTACAGTAGTATAGATGTATTAGCATAATAGGTAGTAGTATAGACATAGTAGCATAGTAAAAGACAGTAAAAAGGTTATTATAAAAGAATTTTTATGAAATGGTGTGTTTTTATTAGTCAACAGTGGAATGAATATCTGGTGGGTTGCAGCTGTCCTGAGTCCTGACTGTGTTGGGATGTTTGTTCCACCACTGTGGAGCCAGGACAGAGAATACCCTGCTTCATTTCAATGACCCCCCAGGAGACCGAAGCGGAGTGGGTCTTGAGGGTGTGTCGTTGACTCGTTAGAGACCATTGACCAGAGATAGCGGGGAGCCGTTCCCCTTGTTACACAGAATGCCAGGTCAAGAACCTTGAAGGCGCGGATTTGTGCAGCAATGCTAGTGCAGCCTAGCTTAGCACAATGAATGTAAGTGGACATGGCCGGTTAGCCTTCGGGAGAGGTGTTTGTTGGACAATGCCTAGGCTAACCGGCCATGTCCGCATCCATTCATTGTGCTAAGCTAGGCTAACGTGCAGCCAGATAGCTTTCTACTGAACACACAGAGATGAAACTGGTATCTATCTTCTTGTCTCTCTCTGGTGAAGACGGGAAGCTAATTTCCCAAAATGCTGGCGTGTTCCTTTAAGCCCAAAGTATGAATTTTGCTCCCTACTACTCAGTTTGCCTTCATTGTAATATTGTCCACATATGTTTCCTCCCGCTCTCAACCCCCCCCCCCCCGTAACAATGACAGGTGGCTGGTCCTTGACCTGCAGACCAGGGAGGTCGTCTCGGAATCTATCGACGGCAACGAGCAGCTGTCTGTCATGAGATACTCCCCAGGTCAGATATCAGTACACATGCTCAGTGTGTGTGTGTGTGTGTGTGTGTGTGTGTGTGTGTATGTGTGTGTGTGTGTGTGTGTGTGTGTGTGTGTGTGTGGTGTGTGTGTGTGTGTGTGTGTGTGTGTGTGTGTGTGTGTGTGTGTGTGTGTGTGTGTGTGTGTGTGTGTGTGTGTGTGTGTGTGTGTGTGTGTGTGTGTGTGTGTGTGTGTGTGTGTGTGTGTGTGTGTGTGTGTGTGTGTGTGTGTGTGTGTGGTAACGGTCAGAATACCAACCAGACTCTAAACTGTACACGTCAGGGTTGGGGTCGGTTTACAAAATGGCTTCCCCTTTTTACCGTTGGGTGACAAATGAGCCTTTTGTAAGAAGTGCTGTTGTCTCCCGGTGCTGAACGTTGCACCCTCTCGTAAATCCTGGGGACTGGACCCGCATCATAAGTCAGAGTTACGGTATGGCACGTAATTCGGGAGAATCGTCTGGTTTTTGGGCCAAAATGTGCAAAATCTCATATGTCACGCTGCCAGTTTTGGGTTTCTGTGACGACCACTGACCTATGGTGACGATGCTGTCTCAAGCCCTGCCCTCTTTTCCTTGATCCTCCGATCACAACTGTTGCTTTCCTCGGACAAACTGTGATAGGAGGATTAAGAAAAGAGGGCGGGCTTTTGGTAGATTTCTCCCTTTAGATTCAAGCTAAAAATGGTTAATTATCAAAAAATCAATCAAATCAAATCAAATTTATTTGTAAGGCCCGACAACACGTTAATGTCCCCATGGGCCGGACACGTCTTTAAACAAGTCAAGAAGAAACATAACAATAAGTCAAGAACAAAACAAGAACACCATAAGGTCCAACAAATTTAAAATAAATGCAAATAAATTAATGAATGCAACACTCCCAGACATACCCCACGCGAAGGTAAGGAAAAACTCACTAAAACCTAACAATAGGGAAAAATGCACCACAGGCAGTGTGGAGGAGAGAAATCTTAGAAGGGCCATTCAAGGGGGGATCTCCTAGGGCTAGGCGATAAAACGATAACGATAACTATCGCGATAAATTATTTCCTCGAAATAAACATGAAACGTGGTCGCAAAGTTTCGATATATCGATTTTCCAAACTTGGATATGAGCACACGCACTAACAACCAATCAGGGAAGGAGATGGCCGAGAGCGAAGGAGACCCGGAAGGAGACCCAGAGGTAGGACTCACTCAACAACAAGGCTTGCTAGGCTAATTAGCTTGCACGGCGCTGTTTTATATATTTACGTGCCGAGTATGTGTGGCGTGAATTCTGAGGCCACGTTTATAGTAGTGTGGGGTATACAGTGGACGTCGTTTCAATATATTGTGGCGGAAGAGAGTATTTTAGTGTCATATTTAGCACATTGTCATGGAATACATCGCTTAGAAACAACAGGCTGGCTAGGATAACTAGCTTGCACGGCACTGTTTTATATATTTACGTGCCGAGTATGTGTGTGGCGTGAATTCTGAGGCCACGTTTATAGTAGTGTGGGGTATACAGTGGACGTCGTTTCAATATATTGTGGCAGAAGAGAGTATTTTAGTGTCATATTTATTACATTGTCATGAGATACTCCGCTTGTCGGCTAACTGCTAACGTGCGCGGACTGATGACGACATCAACTCGACTCGAGACATTCGCAGCAGCATAAGAAGTTAATTAAACTTGACAGACATTATATCGACGATAATTATCGATATCGAATTATATGAAAATTATTTTATAATTTTATCGCAATAACGTTTTTGGTCATATCGCCCAGCCCTAGGATCTCCCTTCTTAGATGTCGGTGATAGTAGTGTTGCAGACTGACAGTTGGTAAGCATGCACTTATGTGTGTAGTGACACAGATGAGTGCATGCAATAGCAACTGAACATTTTGAAAAATTAAAGATAGAGCTGATAGCGATAGCAACTGAACATTTTGAAAGATTAAAGATAGAGCTGATAGCGAATCTATTTGAGGCACAGGGGCGGCGCAAAGAGGGTTGCTTAATAATGATTCTATATTCTATCTTCAATTATTTTGTTGTTATGTACTTACTTGCATACTTGAAACATGTCACTGCCATTGTACTTGTATGACCCATGCGTGACAAATAAAGACTTTGTCTTTGTACTTTGTACTTGCGTTGAAGTGTTAATTTTGGCAGCTATTTTAATTTTAGTTTTTAGTCTTAGTCATGTGTCAAATGCTCCTTTTTAGTTTTCATCATATTTAGTCACCTTCATTTATTTTTCGTTTAGTCAGTTTTAGTCAACTACAGGTCTGAGCATTTTAGTCTTAGTCAGTTTTAGTCTCGATTTTGTCTTTTTTGTTTTAGTCTAGATTTAGTCAGGGGAAAAAGCTTCGTTGACGACCATATTTAGTCATAATCTTCGTTGACTAAATTAACACTGGCGTTGACCAAATACAACGTTGATCAACATAGGGGCCCCCCAGGGCTGTGTTCTGAGTCCCCTCCTCTACTCCCCGTACACACATGACTGCGTGGCACAGCGGAACAACAACACAATCATCAAATTTGCTGACGACACAGTAGTGGTGGGCCTGATCTCTGCAAACGACGAGAGGGCCTACCTGGAGGAGGTTAAGGTTCTAGCGGGATGGTGTCAAGAGAACTGCCTCTCCCTGAACGTCAGCAAAACAAAGGAGATGATTGTGGACTTTAGGAGGTCGGGGTCAGGGACTACAGCCCCCTCAGCATCGATGGGGCACCGGTTGAGAGAGTGAACAGTTTTAAGTACCTCGGAGTCCACATATCCGAGGACTTGACATGGACCACACACATTGACATTGACAGTGTTATCAAGAAGGCACGACAACGCCTCTACTTCCTTAGTTGCTTAAGGAAGTTCAACGTGAGTCAGAAGATCCTCAAGAACTTCTACTCATGCACAATAGAGAGCATCCTGACTGGCAATATCACCTCCTGCACTGCACAAGACCGCAGCAGACTACAGAGAGTAGCCCGTTCAGCCGAACGCACAATTGGAGGGGGGCTTCCCACTCTCCAAGGCATTTACAACAAGCGGTGCATGGGCAAGGCGAAGAGAATAATCAAAGCCAGCCACCCAAACAACTGCCTCTTTGAACTGGTGCGGTCAGGCAAGCGATACCGGAGTCTCATGGCAAGCACAGAGAGACTCAGAAGGAGCTTCTATCCCCAGGCCATCAGGATGCTCAATGAACAATGATTGCTCAATGAACAAGGGTTGAACAATGAACAATTCTAACAACCATCAAATGCACTCAGAGCACACACATCCACACGCACACACTCACTTTAAACAAACAACTCACTGCTGCACCCACTTTACCCACTTTAGAACACCTAAACACACTTTATATTTATTGGCAAAGAATTTGCACTACAACCCATACCTCATTACACCCAGGGGTGTAAAAAGTACCCAGAAATTATACTTAAGTGAAAGTATGGGTACTGTCTCAAAATCTGACTCAAGTAAAAGTCAAAGTATCTGGCTAAAAACACACTTGAGTAAAAGTAAAAAAAGAAAAGAAAAAGAAAAAAAACGAATTGTAAGGAGTAAAACAATAATTTTTTCTCTGAAATGTAATGGAGTAAAAGTACAAAGTATACAAACCTAATAATACTCGAGTAAAGTACAAATCCCCCAAAACAGTACTTAAGTATTGTAACGAAGTACAATTACTCAATTACTTTACACCCCTGATTACACCTTACTGTAAATTGTACCTAAATTGTACCTCATCCCATTTCTGCATTGTACTGTATAGTATATAGTATATTGTATTGTAACTCAGTTACTTTTCTACTCTGCATTGTACATTGTATATATGTATATATTGAACACTTTTTGTCTACGTAGCCTACTTGACTTCTATTTTATACTTACTATACTTTTTTTTTTTTTATACACTTTTTCTCCCATTTTTCTATATTTTCTCCCATCCCAATTTCGTATCATCCAATTCAACCCTCCCCTGTCACGAACGCTGTTTCTTGCCTCCCACAAGCCGGCTGCAATGTGGACTAAGTCATACATAGCACAAGTCCCCTCCGGTACTTGAGGTAACAGCAGTCGCATCTTTTCACCTGCGCAGCTCGATCTCTCAGTGGCGAGGAGTAACGCGTGGGAGGCTCGCGCTGCCCCCGACACTTCCTGATTCTACTGCGCAGGCGCACCAACCGACCTGTAGGAGTCGCTGTCCACAACGCCCGATCCCCACCCATCAGTTTCCCACCCCCTAATACGGCCAATGTGTATTAGTATGAACGACCAGCTAAACTGAAAGCAATGTGGAGCGCTGGGCTCGAACAGGCAAGCCCAGCATCTCCGTCATTCGTGGCGAGCGCTTTGCCCACTACGCCACGTAGCCGCCCTATACTTTTTATACTTATCTATTTTTATCTAGCACAATCTCTGGAGCAAAACAAAAAGAAGCATTTTATATAAAAGTATTCTGTACTTCTGTATGACAACTAATAAAGAAACTTGAACTTGAAACTTGAAATACAGTTGAAATTGACCCCAGTTGTTTGGGACAGTGACCGCTTGTGTGAATTCCTCTTTTTTCATATGAACTCACATATTGTCCTTTCAGATGGCAGCTTCTTGGCTGTCGGCTCCCACGACAACTTCATCTATATCTACAAAGTGGCAGAGAACGGTCGCCGTTACACCCGCTTTGGAAAATGCAATGTGAGTGGAGGGATTCTGGTATATTCTGAGTGGGTGGACGTCATGTCAATCAAAGGTCTTTTGTACAGTGGCACAGTGTTCTTCTTTGTTGTCATGACATGTCTTGTTGCTTGGATATGACTCTTCCTTTTGTTTGACCCGTCCAATCAGGGACACTCCAGCTTCATAACTCATCTCGATTGGTCCAAAGATGGGAAGTACATTATGTCTAATTCAGGCGACTACGAGATCCTCTACTGTGAGTGGATTTGGTATCTTTCTCTCTCTCTCTATGTACATCAGTGTTGTAGTCGAGTCATTAAATCTCGAGGTCGAGTCTCGAGTCCCCAGTGTTCGAGTCCGAGTCCAAGTCCGAGTCACCAAAGAAGAGCCAGAGTCGAGTCTCCATCACCCTAGTCCGAGTCCAAGTCATCAATGTTGAGTCCACTCCACTCTGGCAGTCAAAGAGCTGACATACAAATAAAGAAAGGTCTACATTAAACATAAATGACGCAGCGGTCACCGTTTCAATGGGAGTTTATTTACTTTGTGACACAATAGCCAAACAAATGCACTAGCCATCAATATCGTATGCCAAATGATTAGGGAATATACAAATAAATAACTGTATTTATCAATTAACAAGTCCGAGTCCTTGTCTGCACCTTCCGAGTCTGAATGCAGTCAATGCTCAAGTCCAAGTCCGAGTCATCAGTGCTCAAGTCCAAGTCAAGTCACGAGTCCTGAAAATCAGTCCAGGACTTGGACTCGAGTACTACAACACTGCTGTACATAGATTCACAGTTAACCGTACATATTTGTATATGGTAATTGCTTGATTTGACTATTGATCTGTACTCCGACAGGGGAAGTTGGAGAGGAAGGATGTAAGCTGTTGAGGAACCGCTTTGAGAGCAAAGACAGAGAATGGGCCTCCTATACCTGTGTGTTGGGCTTCCATGTCATGGGTGAGAAGGACTCTTATTACTAGTATCGAACAGAGTGGCAATGAAGATGCACTATCTTAAAGGAACACGCCAACATTTGGGGAAATTAGCTTACCATCTTCTCCAGAGAGAGACAAGAAGATAGATACAGGGGTGCAGTCGTAATATCAGAACTGCCTAGACGCCACGTGCACGCGCATACATGTTCCCTCGCGTGTGCACAGACCAGCTCAAGCAAACCCCCCACAGGGCTTGTATTTTGGTCTTGCACTTCTCTTTCTTTGTTATGCTATGCAAAGATAGGTGATAAGTGCCGGGTACAGTAGAGTGAAAGTTGTGAACGCATTTTTGTGTGCGTGCACATCCGTGTGCGCACTTCTGCTCAGCGAACTGCTAGGACGGCGTGGTACCGAGTGGTACCACCACTGCATCACTGGATAGATACCAGTTTCCTCTCTGTGCGTTCAGTAGAAAGCTATCTGGCTGCACGTTAGCCTAGCTTAGCACAATGAATGGAAGGGGACAGTGCCGGTTAGCCTTCGGGAGAGGTGTTAGTTGGACAATGCCTAGGCTAACCGGCACTGTCCGCTTCCATTCATTGTGCTAAGCTAGGCTAACGTGCAGCCAGATAGCTTTCTACTGAACGCACAGAGAGGAAACTGGCATCTATCTTCTTGTCTCTCTCTGGAGAAGACGGTAAACTAATTTCACTAAATGTTAGCGTGTTTAAAGGAACACACCAACATTATTGGAAATGCACGTACTGTCTTCCCCAGTCAGGCGTTTGAGGTCTATATCTGACATGTAACATTACAACACTGCTTCCATATAACCAGGCGTTTGTGGTCTATATCTGACGTGTGGTCTATATCTGACGTGTAACATTCCAACACTGCTTCCACCATATAACCAGGCGTTTGAGGTCTATATCTGACATGTAACATTACAACACTGCTTCCATATAACCAGGCGTTTGTGGTCTATATCTGACGTGTGGTCTATATCTGACGTGTAACATTACAACACTGCTTCCATCTAACCAGGCGTTTGGCTGGAGGGGTCTGATGGTACCGACATCAACGCCTTGTGTCGCTCTCACAGCGAGAGGGTGGTGGCTGTGGCCGACGACTTCTGCAAAGTCCACCTCTTCCAGTACCCTTGTCCCAAGCCCAAGGTCAGACTCTGAATAATAATAATAATTCATACATTTATATAGCGCTTTTCTTTCTTTTTTATCAAACATTTTTATTTTCAATTTTCAACAAACAACAACACAACATCAACGTCAATAATAACAACAATAATAATAATAATAATAATGACAAGACAATAAGAAATAAGAAATACTTACAGATGAAAACGTACCTAATACAAAATACAAAATACCAAGTAAAAAATTAAAACATCACAAAAGACATTAGACAATGGACAATTGCCTCCTTCACCACCACTGGTAGCACCCAACCTTGGCACCAGGCACACAACACACTACACAATGGCTGAACGGCTCAGGAGACAGGGATTTATATCAGCCAATTAAGGGGAAGGGATGATTAGGTGGCCTTGATGTCAGAGACCTGATTGGGAATTTGGCCAGGAACGTCTGGGAACCCCCTACTCTCTATGATGGGCGTCCTGGGTTCTTTAACACAATGGCGGCTGCCCGACCACGGAGATCTCCGTGTTTCGATTCCACCCGTTGTGGACAGAAGCACGGATATATCCGTGGCAAGTTGTTTTTGCTTTTATTTCATTTTAATAACCTATTCAAGGTCGCCGAGATGCACTGCAGACTTTGAATTCGAGAAAGTGCAATACCGGCCAGATCCTCTTGAATAGAATAGAATAGAATAGAATAGAATAGAATAGAAATACTTTTATTATCCCGTGGGAAATTTGACACTGCAAATCGCTCAACATTTAAACATTTAAACATTTAGACAGGACAGGTCACGAATTAGAATAATAACACAAATCAAATCAAGTTGCCTAGGATAAGAGTAGAGTAAAATAGAATAAAAATTAAATAAAATATACAGTAAAAATATACTGAGCATGGGGGAAGGGGGGGGGGGGGTACAGGTAGTAAAAAAACAACACAGCAGTGTAAACAAAATTGGTCAATATAATTAACTATCTAACTAACTGAAATAGGGGCGATATCGCGATAATGCAGTGTGCCCCGTGGCTGAACGGAGCATTATTTTCTTTTACTTTCAATGGAGTTTTCAGTTAGCTGAATTCTGGATGTGCAGCATGTAGCTTGGATTACGTTTTGGATTGCGGATTTCACTATGCAATAAGGGGATTTATCATCAGCCAATGGACATATCGATCTACCAGATGGCGATCGATAACGGGGAAATGCTCGGGGGAAACCAACCGGCTCATGGTAAGATCTTTTTCACGTAAATTACAGCCCGATCGAGCCTTGTTATGATACGATACGATCGGCCTATGTGGCTACTTAGACGAACACGGTTATTGGTAATCAATAATAAGAAACAACGTCCCCCGCCCCCCCCCCCCCCCTTTCATGCATACATGCTTGAGGATCGTGCCGATCATATGCAGTTTGAGTTTTAACTGTAGCATCTGTATAACGGAAATGCCATTGGATATAACGTTAGTATCTATTAGCCCTTTATCTCGCCTTCCAGGAAATATACTAGACCAAATGCCGTATAACGCTTATATTCACGGCGCTATAAAATGAGAACATATTGATGAAAAAATGATTTCTTTAATCCATTTTGACGGTTTATGGTCCCAATTGACAATGAGAATGGACAGATAGCAATACTATAAAGTATAGATTTAGCTCTACAAACAGCCCCACGTCTGTTTACATTTGCCGGTCCTCTAGAGATTTATTAGACGCATCCCAATGGCCCTGAATGTGTTAACAACGAGATTCAGTCAGGACCTCAGTTTAGCATCTCATCCGAAGGACGGCACTCGCAGCTATACGGTGTCCCTATCACCATAACACAGGCATTGTTACTGACTAGTCAAGAGGACAGAGTGCCCCCTGCTGGACAACAACACCACTTTCCGATCATGAGTCCGGAGCTCTACTCATGTAGCCACGCTGCCGGACACATACTATTATCACAACAAACCAGATTAATGGACCTTGGTCTCAGGTCCCTTTTTTCTTGGTCCTGTCACTTCCCTCAGGTTTGAGATCTAGGCTAGTATCCAAGTTACTCATTATTAAATATTTGAAACATGTTTTAAATAAGGTTCTTTAGTTTGCTAATACTAATATGGTAATCATATAATATAATATGTATTATTATTATTATTATTATTATTATTATTATTATTATATATGTTTATTATTTATTTATTTATTTTAGACCAGGAATAATTTTCCAATAGTAGGTTTTAATTGCACATATTTAATTATTTCATGATTATGAATTTATGATGCATCGAATCTTATTGAATCTCTTTTTTATCAAATCTTTTTTATTTCACATAACATATAACAAGACATACCATAACACAACACAATAATAATGTAAAGAATAATTGAAGGGATAAATAAAATAAAATAAGACAAAATAAAATCAATCAAATATATTAAGATATATAACAAATCAACAGACAATAACAATAACATTGGGGGCCACAATACAGAGAACAGGACAAATTATAATTTATATAATTATAAAAAATACAAAGTATATATAAATATAAAATAAAATATAAAAATAAGAATTATAATAAAAAATTATGCTAAAAGACATATGGATCTTGTTGAATCTCAATCTCAAATCAAAATGGTTGGATCAGATCATTGGGGGCAGTGGTGGTCTAAAGGTTAGAGAAGCCAGTTTGTGACCAGAAGGTTTGATACCCTTGACTGGCAGGAAGAATCCGGGCAGGGAAATGAGTGAATAACACTCTCACACTCTCACCAACTGCTGAGGTGCCAATGGAACAGTGTCAGACTGTGGTTGTAATGGGCAGCTCTCAGGTGTGAATTAGATTAGATTAAATTAGATAAACATTTATTTTCATTATACAGCACAAGTACAGTACAACGGGGGCGGTCAGGTGGCGTAGCAGAGATTGCGTTCGTCACCAACCCCAGAGACGCTGGATTCGCCTGTTCGAATCCAGCTCACAGCTCCGGGGTTGTCACCAGCTTGGCTGGCCGTTCACACTAATACAATTGGCAGTATTAGAGGGTGGGAGAAGCTGGCGGGGTGGGTCCGGGTCGTTGTAAACAGCGACTCCTACAGTTCGGTCATGGCACCTGCTAAGCGCGGATAGGATATGTGATTAAACTGGGTATAAAATATATAAATTATATAAATACCCCTGTCGTTGCCCTTGACCAAGGTACTGGCATTACAACTGGAGTTGGTCCCTTGACCAAGGTACTGGCATTACAACTGGAGTTGGTCCCTTGACCAAGGTAATGGCATTACAACTGGAGTTGGTCCCTTGACCAAGGTACTGGCATTACAACTGGAGTTGGTCCCTTGACCAAGGTACTGGCATTACAACTGGAGTTGGTCCCTTGACCAAGGTACTGGCATTACAACTGGAGTTGGTCCCTTGACCAAGGTACTGGTGTTACAGCTGGAGTTGGTCCCTTGACCAAGGTACTGGCATTACAACTGGAGTTGGTCCCTTGACCAAGGTACTGGCATTACAACTGGAGTTGGTCCCTTGACCAAGGTACTGGCATTACAACTGGAGTTGGTCCCTTGACCAAGGTACTGGTGTTACAACTGGAGTTGGTCCCTTGACCAAGGTACTGGCATTACAACTGGAGTTGGTCCCTTGACCAAGGTACTGGCATTACAACTGGAGTTGGTCCCTTGACCAAGGTACTGGTGTTACAACTGGAGTTGGTCCCTTGACCAAGGTACTGGCATTACAACTGGAGTTGGTCCCTTGACCAAGGTACTGGCATTACAACTGGAGTTGGTCTCTTGACCAAGGTACTGGCATTACAACTGGAGTTGGTCCCTTGACCAAGGTACTGGCATTACAACTGGAGTTGGTCCCTTGACCAAGGTACTGGCAGTACAACTGGAGTTGGTCCCCAGACACCACACTGTGTGGCTGCCCACTGCTCCTAAAGAGTCAAAATGCAGAGAATGGATTTCCCGCAAGGGGATTAATAAAGGTTCAACTTACTTACTAATTGTGCTAATCAGATGTATGTACAGAGTTGTAGTATTAATATGTACAGTGACATGGGTACAAAGACAGTATGGTAGTAGTCTAAGTCATACTGGCCAGCAGCGTAACTAGTAAGAGCAGGTAAGGGATATGTACAGATATAGATATAGTATCTACAGGTATGTAAAAAGGATTATATACGCTAAGAATTCATATTTACATATACAGTATATCCTCTTAACTGGTGCCCCCAAAAGTGGCAATTATTTTACTTGAACTTGAGGACTGCATACTTTTTTCGCAAACCAACATACTATACTTTATACTTATATCACATGCATGAGCCTGGTCTCTTTTGAAAGATAACATTCTGAAGTTTCTGATACAATAAAGAAAATTCACTTTTAGTGCTAATGAAATAGAGTAACATAGGTCTGAACTTGAGTTGAACTTGAACTTGTGTACTCATGTTTTTCTGTAGTAGTTGCAATATCCAAAAGTATATATCCAATCAAATTGGTATGGCTGAAGTCTCTTGTAGTACATGTCCACATTTCATAAAAATCTGTTCAGAAATGAGTGATTAGGAGCGATTTTGATAAACTGGGAGAAATAAAAAAGCTCTGCAGGTTTCAGTTTTCTCATTGACTCCAATGCATTCCACGTTTTTTTCTCTTCCTGTTTTTGCTTGTGACTTTTCACCTAGATCCCTGATTTGCTCATCCCCACTTGGGGTATCATTAGAAAGCCACACTCATTGGTTACAACCCTGTCCAATCATTTTCGAGATCGCCAAATGATTGACGGAGCTAGAGCCTCGGGGGTTGCGTGTGGTAATAAAAGAAAAAAAAAGTCTGCCGTGTACTTTGGCGCACGCCTCACATATCGGCATGTAACTCGAGAAGCGCTGAGCGGATTTTGTCGCCTGGAACGGCAATCGACAGGAAACAAATAGGGCTTTAATTCGATATATATATTGTATTAATAAATATGCACACCGAGCGCCGGTGGGCAAATTGTTAACAAGACGGCCTGGGGCCGGGTCGGTGACAGTTAAGAGGATACAGCATTATTGTACATGCTATCATACATAGTTATATGGGTTATATGCAGGTATATAAATAGGTATATAGAAGGATTATAATGTAGGTATATTTCGACAGATGGATATATATATTCAAACCTTTATTTATTCTCGAAAGGACGATTGAGGTCACCCTCATTGTCAATGTCGTTGAGACTTTTCAATCCATCATTTTTTTTTACAATATAATAATAATAAATATGTATAACTATATATATAGCATGTGTTTGTTTATCCTCCACGTCATTCATGTGTGTCCCCCCCCCCCCCCCCCCCCCCCCCCCACCAGGCACCGAGCCACAGGTACGAGGGCCACGGCAGTCACGTGACCAACGTGCGCTTCACCCACAGCGACAGCCACCTGCTCTCCATGGGGGGCAAGGACGCCTGCATCCTCCAGTGGAGCGTGAGGAGTGGCGGCGGGGAGAGGGTGGCCTCCTCCACCTCCTCTCCTGAACCGGCCTCCACCTAGGAGAGGAGAGGAGAGGAGGCGAGGAAACTAAGAAGACATGTTGTGCAGAAGCTTGTATGTCACGCATGTGCGTCAAAGTGTAAACAGAAAGGATTGTTCACACAGAGATAGAGGGAGAGCGAGAGAGAGAGAGAGAGAGAGGGAGAGATTGCATTATTACCAGATGTTTTTTCCCCCCTCTTTCTTTCCTTTTTTTTCTGTTGCTTTGGCAACGCAGGTGTATTTATTTGTCACGCCAAAACTGACCTATCTCAAGCTCCGCCTCTCTTTTCTGGATCCTCCAGTCACAACTGTTTGTGAGGAAAGCAGCAGTTTTTTATTGGAGAATCAAGAAGAGAGGGCTGGTTTGTGATAGGTCAATTGAGAGAGAGAGAAAGAATTGAGAATTGAGAGAGAGAGAGTTGGTCACCATTGTGGTTCGGGTTGGCCGGGTACCTGTGGTGTCTTTTGTTTGTGTCACTTTCATAGAGCGCTTGAAGAGAAGGATGATCTTCTGGACGTCTATAGAGTTAGTCCATAATGGATCTTTAACTCATGGTGTACCTCTATGATCGCGTCAAAATCCTTGTCGAAACTGGACGGCGTGAGATCCTTTTTCAGAACACCGGATATTTCGGATTCTGTCGGAATTATTGTGAATTTTTCCTGAGTCGTTGCAACGTGGTCGACATGTGTTACCGGGGGTTACCGGGGTGACCTCGGTCTCGATGACAAAGACTTAAAGTTTCAGTGAACATTCCGTAGTGTCCTGTATTATTTTTCTTTGTTCGTAGTGAAATGTCGCTCTTGTTTACCGCTTACCAAACTAACCAAGGTGGTGCCTTGTGGCTTATATGCCCATTTATTTGCCTAAAATATGCCTAATGTGCATTTTATTTTCTTACACTTCTTAACGATTTCAGTGTTTGGTCAATATTTCAGCTAATATTAAAGGGGAATGTCACCCATTTGTATTGACATTCACAATTCACATTGTGTTCTTCCTGTGTCCCAGGACAGTTCAGTCAGTATTATTTTTTGAACATGCACTTCTCTCTCCTAGAGCTAGAAATAAGAGAGTGAATCCTCTAATCTGTGATGTCACCTGGATGTACAATCTGGGACTGCTCCATAGACAATAAATGGGGCACTAACTTTGTTGGAGACCTAAAATATTACGTTGAATTCTCACAAATGAGATTCATATATTCTAGCACTGTTAACAGTTCTGAACCAGAATTGAAACCTCAAGAGCTCACACAAACTCTCCACCACCAACTGACAAAGTTAGAGCCCCATTTACTGAGCAGCTCCATATTATACATCCAGCTGACCACGAATGTGAGGGTTCTCCCTACAGCTTAGGGTTGACAGTGGCTCGGGAGGTAGAGCAGTCGCCTGGTAATCCGGAGGTTCTCGGTTCGATTCCCGCTCCTCCCGGGCAGTGTGTCGAAGTGTCCTTGAGCAAGACACTTAACTCCTAACTGCTCCCGATGAGCAGGTTGGCACCTTGCATGGTCGTGAGTGTGTGTGAGTGAATGGGTAAAATGTGAGGAACAAATTGTAAAGTGCTTTGGATAAAAGCGCTATATAAATCCACTAGGGCTGTCCCTGACTAAGGATTTGGATAGTCGACTATGATTGGCCAAAATTTGCCGTTAGTTGACTATTACAGGTAGTAAAATATATATATATATATATATATATATATATATATATATATATATATATATATATATATATATATATAACATTTAATTTTTTTTTTTTTTTTTTTTTATCATTCCATTTGGGCTGTGGGGGTGCTTAATGTCTGAAGGAGTCGACTGAAGGCTTCTTGTCCTCTGCAAAAGCATGCAATTGGTCCACTGATGGATACATCTTGATATTTGTCTAGCCTAGTGTGTTCATTAGATGGGTGAAATCCTCTTTCAGTGCCTCTGTGCCTGTTTTCTTAGGCAGTTAGCCTCTGGTATGGGTGCCATTAGCGTTAGCCACGCTTTTAGGCCTCTTTTCTTTTGGAAAGAATGGTAAAAAATGATTTTTTATTATTATTATTATTTTTTTTTTTTGACTACGGCTCCTTTTGACCGATTAGTCGACTAATCTACTAATAGGGGTCAGCCCTAAAATGCACCATTTACCATGTACAGCTTTAGGAGAGAGTGGTGCATGTTAACAAATACTGACTGAACTGTCCCGGGACACATAAGTAACATGTGGATTTTTTAAATGGGTGGCATTCCCCTTTAAAGTATTTTTTCTTTAATTTGTGTGTGTGTGTGATTGCATTATCCAGACTGTGACAAACAAGCGTAAAGTGTCTTGTTAGTAGGAATCAATACACAGCATCTCTGATCCCAGTCTAGATTTGGAATGATAGCTTCTGTAAAATGTACTTTTGTGTATTTAAGAGAACTTTGGGATGTACTATGATATTCTGTCGCTCAAATCATTTCTACCAATAAAAAACAAACACAAGAACTCTGGCTCCTGGGTCCTCTTTAGATCTACCAGATAGTTGTAATATACAGTATAGTATACAGATAGTTGTACTTGTAATATACAGTATAGTATACAGATAGTTGTAATATACAGTATAGTATACAGATAGTTGTAATATACAGTATATGAATGCAGTGTTGGGGAAGCTATTTTGAAAGCCTAGTTTTGCAAGGTGCCAATTGACCTATCTCAAGCCCTGCCCCTCTTTTTTTGATCCTCCAATCACAACTGTAGCTTCCCTCTGACAAGTAAGAAACTGTTGTGATTGGAGGATCAAGAAAAGAGGGGAGGGTCTTGAGATAGGTAAATTACTAAACGCTGGAAGAAGTTGAACTCCAACAAAGCTACCCTCGGGGGAAATGTAATTTCTTTAACTTAAGTTACTTACAAAAAGTAGTTAAAAACTAATTTTGCAATACAAACTTTTTTTTGTACCTAACAACTTGAGCTTCGTTGTAAGAGCAGAATATTAGAGATTAGAGTCCATTTATTGTCATTGCACAAAGCACAAGTACAGATAATATCTTATTAGAGAGAACAAGATGTTCCTTTATTTGATAGACAAAGAAACTGTTTGTATTTCAAGTAGTTAACTACACCTCAAAATAGAAAAATGAACAACTACAATAACTGCACATTTGAAAGGGGTTGAACTACCAGCAAGCTACTGCAAAATGTAGTTACACTACTAGTTTAATGACATGTAGTGAAGCTGCTCCCCAACACTGAGGACATGGAAGCTACACCAGTGGTTCTCAACTGGGGGTCTGGGGGCCCCAGTGGGTCCTGGGGTGGGGAGACGTTTATTAGAAGCCTGATGAGAGAATATAGTGACTCTACTCTAGAGGTTTATTAGAAGCCAGATGAGAGAATATAGTGACTCTACTCTAGAGGTTTATTAGAAGCCAGATGAGAGAATATAGTGACTCTACTCTAGAGGTTTATTAGAAGCCTGATGAGAGAATATAGTGACTCTACTCTAGAGGTTTATTAGAAGCCTGATGAGAGAATAATAGTGACTCTACTCTAGAGGTTTATTAGAAGCCTGATGAGAGAATAATAGTGACTCTACTCTAGAGGTTTATTAGAAGCCCAGTGAGAGAATATAGTGACTCTACTCTAACCATGTGTTTCACTCTTCAGTGTCATCTCCCCACCTAGAGACGTTATGGCTTTATCCTCTCATGTGGTCTTTGAGACAGGGTCTAATCAAATGGAGGTCCGGACCTAGTGTGTATCAATGTAGGAAGAGTTGAGAACCACTGTTCTTACATCAGCGGCTCTCACTGTTCTACACCAGCTGTTCTCACCGTTCTACACCAGTGGTTCTACACTAGCAGTTATTATAGTTCTACACCAGCTGTTCTCACCGTTCTACACCAGTGGTTCTACACTAGCAGTTATTATAGTTCTACACCAGCAGTTCTCACTGTTCTACACCAGCTGTTCTCAAATAATTTTTTTCCAGGAAACTCACATTTTCTGAATAAATATACTTGTGACCCAAAACTGATTTGGCAGATGTTTGTGCTGCTAATATGACAACATTATCAAATCAAATCAAATCAAATGTATTTGTAAGGCCCGACAACACACGTTACTGTCCCTCATGGGCCGGACACGTCTTCTTTAAACAAGAAGAAACATCACAATAAATCAAGAACAAAACAAAAAATACCATGAAATCCAAAATAAAATGTAAAATAAATAAATGCAACACTCCCAGACATACCCCAGCGAAGGTAAGGAAAAACGCACTAATAAAAACCTAGCAATAGGAAAAAAGCACCACAAGCAATGCACACACACGCACACACGCACACACGCACGCACACACACGCACACACACACACCCACACGCGCACACACACACACACACACACACACAGTCCCTTACATGTTGGAAGCTGCAGAGCATCACACATTTCACCAGAGGGCAGTGCAGTTCAAAGAATTATCACAGCTGTGTCATGCACACAGAACCGTGAATGAATGAATGAATGAATGAATGAATGAATGAATGAATGAGTGAAAACTTTATTTAACAGATTGCAGAATGGGTACAATACAGTACGGCTCAATACACACAATTGTTAAGGAATTGCAGACCAGAGAAAGACGTTTGTCTTGTTTACATCAGGGTCCCCCCTATACCTATGTCATACAACCATTATGCTTATCCAGTGCTGGACGTTCTGTACTGTCTGAAACTGATGGCGAAACTTCAGTTGTATATATATATCCCCTCCCCCCTCCTGCTATGATGCCTGAATTTCCCCAAGGGATCAATAAAGGATTATATATATAATGCATGGTCTTTATGCTCAAATGAAACTTTTGCATTCTCTTGGTGGTTGATTTTAGGCAGTACAATGCTATTAATTTGACTAGTGTGTGTGTTAATATCTGACCGCATTTACATTTATGTCACTTGCCTGCTTGTAATTACATGTGGATTTAAATGAAGTATTCAAATGTGTGAGTGCTTGTGCACATGTGAGAATAAAGTCCCAATATATATATATTTAAATCCTTTTGATAGAGAGAGCGTATATAATGTATATTCGTTTCGTGCTCATATGTATGTCTTCAAGAGTTGAATAAAGTAGTATTTGTCTCTCCCTGTGTTGTATGTGTGTGCGTGCGTGTGTATCTGTATATGCCTTTCTGTCCGTTTGAAATGTCTTGTCTACGTCTACGGTTTCAATTCATTTGTACCGAGGTAGGATATCATACAATCAATGAACGTTTACCCGAAATAATTATTCTGTCCATGAAGCATAAAGGTAAGTTATGATGAATTGAAAATGGGGGACCCTGATGTAAACCTGCAAATCTGGTATGTCATAAATGTATAGATCATGTAGCAGTACTGTCTATCTTGGTTGGTATGTCATATATGTTATGATGAATTGAAAATGAGGGACCCTGATGTAAACAAGACGAAAGTCTTTCTCTGGTCTGCATGTATTGAGCTGTACTGTACTGTACCCATTCTGCAATCAGTTAATAACGTTTTCAATCAATCAATAAATCAATCAATCAAACAAGACGAAAGTCTGTCTCTGGTCTCTGTCTGCATCCCGTTAACAATTGTGTGTATTTATTGAGCCGTACTGTATTGTACCCATTCTGCAATCTGTTAAATAAAGTGTTCATTCATTCGGTCACCGACCGTGTAGTGTAACAGTCGAGGTGTGCGCGCGCTGCGCGTGTTCTCTCTTTTCATTTGAGATCATGTCGAAGTTTACCGATTATAATTTCCGAAGATGACGTCTGCGGACGAGGGGGAGGGGGAGGGGAGGGGGAGGGGGGGCAGTGTGTGTGTGTGCGAGCGAGTGAGTGTGTGAACTGAGCGGAGGTGAAGAAGAGGAGGATGAAGCTGGGAGCGGAGGATGGGAGGAAGAGTGGAGTAAGAGACAGGAGGCCAGCTCTCTCCGTGCAGCCAGCCCGAGTGTGAGAGGGTGAGTGAGTGAGGAAGACGAGGAGCGAGAGAGAGAGAGAGGGAGGTCTCCGAGGAGGAAGCTGCACGGGAACAAAGACGCGGCTTCTGGACACAAACACCTCCGAGACGTCGAGAGAGACGACGCCGCGGCCGGAAACTTTCAACTTTTTCCCCGCCAGAGGCTCGCCGGGACCCGGCTTTGTGTTTCACGGCGGGCGGGTGTCTGCGCGACACATGAAGGAATAAAAAAAAAGAAGCCCCGGCGCCTGGATCGACGTATAATAATAATTTGACGCGAGCGGGGAAATCCCTGGGACGGTGTGTTTGTTGAGGAGGGTTACGAGAGAGAATGGCGGCCAACATGTACCGAGTGGGAGGTAAGGATTGTTTTAAATTTTTTTGAAGAAGATGAGCCCCCCCGACGCGATTATTGTTCCGTCAGCCAGCCAGCTCGTTGGGGGGGTTCGACACGGCGAGCTGTTAGCTGCGTTAGCTGTTAGCTTCTAGCTCCGGCGGTTAGCTGCTGCTAACGCACCGTTCACGGAGGGGAGCTAGCTGCTAGCTGCACCGGGCGGCCCGGTGCTCCGGGGTGTCGTTAGCTAGTTGATGTCGTTAGCTAACTAGTTAGCTGGTTAGCCGCTCCGCCGCCATGCAGCCACTGACTGGACCCGCAGCGGTATGTCAGCTCGCTAACTTGCTAACTTCTGTTAGCTTACTTGGGACGTTAGCAACGACTATTTCGTGAACACTGTTGTTGGCAAGTTCCTCACCAACGCTGGGCACCAGAGGCACAGTCACGTCGGTTAAATAATGTCGGCAGAAAGGGGGCTATAGCTAGGTCACCAACCGACTCTTTTTAAGCTATTCGTGTTACTTTAGTAGCTAACGACCGCCAGCAGCAAGTATTTCCAAATGCAGCGATTACACTGAACCGATTTGTTGCGAATTGTAGCCGATCTGCCGTTGATAAGAGTTAGCACTGTTACAGTACGCGGTGGGGTACTTTGTGAAAGATGTAAGTGTAACTCAACTGTAACTAAGTGAGAGATCATAACTAAACTGGATTTATAGCGCCAACCACTTAACGTTGGCCGGTGGTTAACCCAACGCTGTGTACGAAAACGCCGGTAAACGTGCCGCATTGGCAAGATGGCCAGCTGCCTGCTATCATGGTTCTCTCTCCATTTATTCCTTCTCATCCCTGGGTTCAGGGTTGTGGATAATAATAATAATATATGACTGTACTTCACGCAACATCGCTGTGTTTGTTTATCGATCGTTGTTGATGCAATGCCGCACTCTACAGTTATCGCCCACGAGTAACACTGTTAAGCGTTTATCTGTCCTTAGTCCCTGTCTTTGGCCGCAGATGTGGCTATTTTGCAGAGTACACTGTCAAGTGTAACGTTGTGTACGGTCCCACAAGTCTATGTCGCCTATTTAGGTCACGGTGATTAAACACGGCACTGGAAAGGATGCTGCGTATTCAACGCACAATGTAAACAAGAGCTCCACTACTCTCTACAATTGTGGATTTGCATAGCCATATAAGGTTCTAAATTTTTTTTTACGAAGACTGCTAAACTGTATAGACTTCGCTGTAACGTTAGATATGTACTTGCACACTGTGGTTGCATTGTTTGCACTGTGTTGGTTGCACACATGCAGTTAGTTCTGCATTTCAGTAAGTGACTTGAGTAAGCGACAATCTGGTTGTAGTGACTGAATTTAACAGGATAGTAGTGCCACTACATTCATTGACGAGCTCTAATGTGTGGTGTTGAATCTCGTTGCACAGCCAGATACTTACAGGAGATACTTAAAGTAGTAGTATCATTACAGTACAAATGGCACTAGTGCAAAAATTCTATTTTTTTTCTTTACTACAACTGTGTGTATTCCTTGCTCATTCTTGCATCTGGTTCTGTGCCACCAGTTGAAATGGGCTTCAGATGCTAATAATTTCTGCGTCGCTGGTGTTACAGTTTCAGCCATTTAATCCCTCTACTGTAAACTGATTGCATACCCCCACACACACACACCATTCGTCTTGGCCGGGGCACCATCGCTGCAGATGGCCTCCTCAGGCATGCGTCTGACTGGCTCTTTGGCCACACATCAGCATAAAGGACGTATTATGAGCCATGTTGTGCACGTTGGCACGCCTCCTGGGGGAACTTTTCCCTGAGAGGGTCCACATGAGGAAGCCATTAAGAAACATTTTCTGTTGTTCCTGTCGCTGCTGGAGATTATGGTTTTTCATAACCAAGGTGATTGCGACGAGTGATGCGGAGCAGTTGCCCCCGGAAAAAGAGTGTTTATTGAAAGGGTTATGCCCAACTCGACGGATCACGCGTGCAGTAGAATTGACAGTACACAGGGTGACAGGACGTTCTATGATGTAGCGAATAACATTTAATGGCAGCGTAACAATCTAGCTTATGTACCGGTAATATTGCAGGGAGTGTGTTAACAACAATGACAAGCCTGTGATTACATAATGACTCACTAATTGATTTGTAATTAGCCTACATTGTAGCAAGGTTGAGTAGTTTGGTTATGTAAAGCAATAACTGAATCCGTGCGATGGAAGTCGAGGGCCTAGGGGGGGGGGGGCAGGCCCCTCGTCACAACACTCGTCACAACACTCCTAGTGTCACAGACAAGGTCACACTAAAGTCATGAAAACTAAAGAAAAAAATGCGTGACTCACCAGTTTTCCATCAGAAACTGTTGCTGTATTGTGTTCCTCAGTGGTTGGGTGGGAGAATCCCTTGAGAGGAGAGGACCACCTCATGTGATTTCATTCAAGCCTGGAAAATGAGCTTCTGTCAAAGGCTTCTGACTGCTAGCTTCCCTTTGTATACATGCTCCTACTGGATGAGGAGGTCCCATTGTGGCATCAGGCTGCATTATAAATGTGTCATGATGTTTGCAGAGCTATGTCTATATTCTATATTATAGCTATTAGTATGGAGACAATACTATGGCTCATTTGACAGTCACTTATCTCGTCCAACATGTAAAAAATTGTTTTTCATGTATACGTTTGCGTGTTATCCCGTGGTGAATATTGTATAGTTTCAGAGTGATCCGGGCTAATTCCTGGAAGCTGAGTTATTGAACGCTATGTGCATTTAGCAAAAGTCGTTCACGTTGCTCGCCTGGACATGATACTATTTCCAAATCAAAGGTATATAATAGGTATTATGTTTCATCATGAAGGCATCAAAGGGGGGGGGGGGTCGTTTTGTGATGCTCTGATCGTCAGCAACGGCATACGTTTTGAATACTACATACGTTGATCGTTGCGATCGATGTGAAATCATTGTAGGATTGTCATATAGTCCTTACCTTTGCTAGGAGGTATTGCAAAAAGAATATTCCAATTGTCTGATCGCGATTTCCAGTATTGATGTCCATCGGGTCCCTGACATGAAATGGGACAAACTATGCATTAGGGCTGTACCGAATGTCATTTTTTTAACATTCGAAGCGTCGATTGAAGTATTATATATATATTATATATAAAAAAAATCTACTTCATAATTTCTTTATAAACTAAATCCTCAATTTGAATAAAGTGATTAATCTGATTAAATTAGTATTTTACTTTGATTAAATAAACTTTTTTTAATGAATATAACTCATCAGTTTCGTTAACATAAATAATAGGGATGCACCGAATGGGAAATTCTTGGCCGAAACCGATACCGAAAATAGGAAACAGTTGGCCGAATGCCGAAAGGCCGAAAATGATTCATAGAATAGAATATTTTTTTACCAATGTTGTTCAGCTACCTGATTATGGAAAAATATATGATTATGGCAAAACTTAACTTAAATAATAAATAATCACTATTATGGGTCCATAAAACATTTATTCAGCACTTCTGAATGCATACAGTACATTCATTCCAAGTCAAGTACATTTTCTTTTCTCTGTAGGATAACTACAAAGTGCATTCAGAACAAAGCCAATGTGCTTTAAAACTGCATAAAGATCTGCACACATGAGAGGGAGAATAGCTTATAGCAGACTTAATGATGTTACTCTAGTGGCTACAGTAAGCATTTTATATAAAAGTACCCCCTCCAATGTACAGTAAATTACCTAGTATGGTTGTCAATATTCCAATGTACAGCTTTGCTTGTACAGTTTTACAGTGTTTCCCCCCCCCCCCCCCCCCCCACCTCCTCCAATGTACAGTTTCTACGTCAAATCTATATACTCCCTTTTCTGGACTCTTTTTGTATAACAAACAGTACTGTATTTGCAAATCTGGTATGTCATAAATGTATAGATGTAGCAGTACTGTATCTGTATGTCATGTATGTCATATATGTCCTGATGAATTGAAAATGGGGGACCCTGATGTAGGGGTGGGCGATATATCGAGTATACTCGATGTATCGCGGATTGTTCTACCCGAGATGTAGTACTGTACTATATCGCGAACATCGAGTATTAGTTTATATGGCGCCGCCCGCGGCCGAGAGACACTCGCAGTGCTTTCCTCGAGAAGGGACGGCGGAGCTATAGGCTAACGTTCGTGTACTGGTCCCGAGTGTAGCAGGGACGGCGGAGCTATAGGCTAACGTTAGTGTAGTCAGGGCTGTACAGTGCGATATAATGTTGCGGTTGTAATTTCATTAGACAGACCAGCGCGGACCTTTAATAACATGCAATTTAATTGACACGAGCAATGAGCTAACGGTAGCTGCTAGGCCTGCCACGATAACACATTTTGCTGGGCGATTAATTGCCCCCGAAAATATCGCGATAAGCGATATTATTGCGACCGGTTAGAGAATTTTTTTTTTGGAGAAATTTATTTCCCAAAACTTTTATTTTGAAGCCCACCGCTCCGTCTTTTCCTGTGTTTTAGACTTTTATTTTGAAGCCCACCGACCGGACCGGAAGTATTGTTGTGATTATCAGGTACTTTGGGTACCAGAAAAGTCACGTGAAACACTGCAGACCACTGATTGGTCAGAATAGAGACGCGTCTCTAGGATTTCATAATCATTATGTTTGCAGCAGGCACAAGTGCAATAAACAAAGGATACAGTCACTGTGTATTCTGCCTCATTTATTGATTAAACAAAACCGACATCAACACAATTTGCCACCGAGCGGAGAGTTTAGTCTTGCAAAAAGATCGCTGACTTGTTAAGGCTTGTTGTTAGGTTAGGTGCTAATGTTGTGCTAGCGTTTTAGCATGGCTATCGTACATAGCGTGATCAATATAACTCGCTATTGATTGTTTGTATGACGTTTGTAACGTTAATGCTAGTAGAATAGACACAACGTGAGGTAATCACCATCCATTTTAAACCGGTTATTACCTAATGCTAACGTTAGCAAATAGACGCGACTGGTAACGTTACAGCTTGTTAGCCTAATGTTAACGTTAGCATAGACAGCCTAGCTAACGTTAACGCTTGTAGAATAGACACAATGAGAGGTAACGTTAGCGTTAGCAGAATAGACACAACGAGGGTCTCGTTAATGTTGTTATTGATTGATTGATTGAAAACTGTGTTTACTCTGTTTGTATGAGTAACGTTAATGCTAGTAGAATAGACGCAATGAGGGGTAACGTTAGCCCCACGGAGCTCCTGTGCTGTGCTCTGTAGTAAAGCCAGCGGCCCGCCTCCCAACACGGACAGTGACTGACAAGGGGCACTGGGTCCGCCTCATTAAAACAAACGCGCAAATAGCAATTAATCGCGCCCGTCAAAATCATTGCATTCATTTTAATTATCGCGGCAATTAATCGATTTATTGCTTATCGCGGCAGGCCTAGTAGCTGCTAAGTTAACCAAGGTATCCATTAGGATTATGCTAAGCTAACTAGTGATAGCTGCTAACCCTGGAAAACGGTCAAAGCGGACTCCACAAGACTAGTTCCATTGGTGAGGAAAGGGGGTGGGTTATATTGACAACGCTTGACAACAGAAGTTTAAACATAACTTCATATTTATTGGTTATTCGTTTCTGTATTCGTTTCTGTATATCATCCAATTTCCATCTCTGTGTGTCTCCATCTCCATCTCTTCCTGTTTACATTCGAGTGTGACGTCATCACCCACGGCAGCTTAGACGATCAAAACGTGAACCTAGAACAAAACCCGAGGGGGGGGGGGGGGCTGGCTCTCTTGTTCATTCTCGCCCCCTCTCTCTCTCTCTCTCTCTCTCTCTCTACATTCAGTAGCCAAACGTTATTATCGATATCGAGAAATATGATAACATTATCATATCGTTATCGCGATATGATTTTTTTCCATATCGCCCAGCCCTACTCTCTTGACTTTGGCACAGTAGACGCGCGACGTGTATTCTCGAGAATGATAATAATAATAATGCTCTTCAGATTATATTATCAACGACAGACAGCGTCAATGTGAGAAACACAATCCCTCCCCCTCTCGCTCTGAAGAATATGCATATTAGATCACTCAGTGATTAACCGCAACAGGCATATAGTAAATAAGGATATAAAGCATGTTAAAGACGCATTTATTGGACGCGTTGCGCGCAGAGTTTACATAGAAACAGCGCGACTCCCGAGTCCCAAGAGGAGTTATCACAGGCTGCAGAACGCAGGACTGAAGAGCTCACGTTGCCGCATTTGGTTACGTTATCACAACAACACGCGTTAGGTTACAGGTTGTTTCTGTTTCGGTGATATATTTTCTGTGAAAAAACTCTTTCGGCCGAAAACTTTCGGTGGCCAAAATTTCGGTGCATCCCTAACAGGGTTAGATATTAACTTTTTTTCAAGGGCTTTTTTTGCCCCCCCGTAATAGATTTTCGTATTTATTTATTTATTCGTATGTATTTCGGGGGCACAACATTTTTATAATGAAAATTAACATAAAGATTATAAAACATTGAGACTTTTTTTTACAGTCTTCGTCCCTATGTTTGATAACGTAATGTTAATGTCTCCATATATAGGGCTCTACGCTAACCTTTTTCCCAAGGAGCACATGTGCTCCTAAATAAAATGTTAATAAATAAAATCTAAATACAAATTTAGGAGCACACAGAAATTTAGGAGCACAGTGACAATTGTTCAAGTAACACACACACGCACACACACGATGTGTGACATCATGGCTTGGTTTCATGTTTTGAGGTACCTTCAATTATCTGTAAATAATACATACATACTCTATCTAAATAGATTAAATATTATTGTCCCTGAGGTAGGGCTGGGCGATATAACGATAACGATAAATATCGTGATATATTTTAATCGATATCGAATATCGAAAGAAAAAAAATCGATTTTTTTTTTTTTTTTTTTTTTTTTTACCTGCAACAGGGCAGTTTTAAAACCAGAGGTGGTGGACAGACTTGTCTTTCTTGCCTGCAACTTAAAGTAATGGCTTTGCTTGTCCAAATGACAATACTGACCAAATTGAGATTTATTTTTCTCTTGTCCATTTATTTTGTTTGCTTTCTAATTTAAAATACAGTTTGAAACCGTCTGTACACAGTAGGCTATGTGTGCTAGCAGAACTAGACTCCAGTCACGAGTCACGGTGCACATGTGCGGTGGTTTGTCCACCAAAAAAGCGCCAAAAGATCGAAAATAAACGAGCAGAGCCAGAACTGTTCAACTCCCCTGGAGCCACAGCCAGCAGAGAAGCCGGTTTACTTTCGCTTTTAAACCAGCTGCAGCCTGAGAACTGGAGTGTGAGGGGATGTAACACTAAAGATGGCGGCAATGACAAAGAATTGCTGCAAAATAAACATACATCTGTTAAAAAGAAAAGAAAAAAAAACAATTTAATACTTATAACAATTCGATAATTATCGATATCGAGAATTATGATAACATTATCATATCGTTATCGCAATAAGATTTTTTTCCATATCGCCCAGCCCTACCCTGAGGGCAAGTTGTGTTGTTGTCTTGATATATCTACAAATAGCAGACGAATAACCGGTTGCCTCTGGATCAATGAATGTCTAATATTGAATAATATTATTAGATATTTTATTTTTAACATCCCTAATTCCAACAGTCAAGAGGCTTGTTTCAAATTGATGAAAAACCCCACACACGCAACGTTTCTGAGTATAGGCTCTGGCCAGATCGATCAATGAAATACGTTGCGCGCTCAGCGCTGTGGAATGAAGGAAATGCGCATCGGGATCGGATTTGGATGTTATTCTTTGGAGTTGTGTTACAAATAGGGATGCACCGATATGAAAATTGGCCGCCGATACCGATTGTTCAACTAACACTATCGGCCGATACCGATACCGATATTTGTATATTTGTATATAAGTATTTGTATTTTTTTTTCTTTTTTTTCTTTTTTAATGAAACTACTGTATATTTGTATGTGTATGTTTGTATTTGTAGGCCTCTTTACTTACTTAAAAAACATCAACATCAAGAAATATGTTTATGGTATCACTATCTCTCTCCCAGTATCGTCTTGCGGCCTGCAGAGGGATACTATTTTCTCAACCAGAGCTTTCAACCAATGCAATGGAACCATTCTTGCGGCCTGCAGCGGGATACTATTCTCTCAACCAGAGCTTTCAACCAATGCAATGGAACTAGGGCTGGGCGATATGGCCTAAATATGATATCACGATATTTTCTGACCTTTCGGCGATACACGATACACATCACGATGTTTTTCCTTTTTTCCCCAAACAATTCATTATGAGGCTTACCAAGACAGTATTTGAGTTTGCAAGCGAACATTAAAGACAAGACTTTTTATATTATATATTAGATTTAGATTATTGGATTCTTAGATTATATATTTAGCATTTTAGCCTTTCGTTTTTTTATATTAGATTAGATTTAGATGATTAGATTACATATTATAACTATTTATTTATTTACATGTATGTATACATTTATTATTTGAACGGCTTAAGGCTATATCTGTACTTGATGTTTGTTTGTTGTGTTGCATACTTGAAATAAACTTCAATCAAATCAAACCCCCCCTCTTAAAAAACAAAAACCTGTGTTTAACCTAGCCATCTATAAAACATCATGCTAAAACTGTGAAACAAATGTCCTACTCCCCTAAAGAAAGAAATACATGGCAAACATGACTCAGTTATCCAATAGTGCTGCTGCTTTTTATTTTGTTAAAATCTTTTAGTTAATAAGACTAAAAGACTACAATATATATGACTACAAGGGCCAGAAGCCGACTTCATGGCGGCATCCTGTCCTCGCATTCCATTTCCGGTTTTCCGGTTAACGTTACATTTTCAACAACAGATTGCTGCTAATTAAACACTTCATGGAAACGGAGTAATGTTAACGTTATGTCGAGTTCATACGTGTAGTGTAGTATGAACTCGACATAACGTTAACATTACTCCGTGTCCACTGTTGCTGCCACTGTTGCGTCGCAAATGGATGGTACACTCTGTTAGCTCCGTAGCTAATCAGTACCGTTAACGTCGGAGCTTACTCGTGGGTTTCAGGGGGCATCCCTAGCACTGAGCCACCGCCTCTCTGTCTCTGGCTAGGTGTGTGCGCTTGCGTGCGTGTATGTGCGTGTAGATGACGTCATTTGGGCAAGTGTGTGTGTGACTGACTTTTTCTTTCTGCGAGAGGGAGAGGCGAGAGGGAGAGGAAAGCATTTAGCACTGCGCTTGTAAGTCGCATCTCAGCCGCGGCGGCCTCTAACGCGAGGGCAAAACATCACGATATCCACGATACATTTAAAAAGTGTATCGTTAATGAACTGTACCCGATATTTATATAATATCGTCATATCGCCCAGCCCTAAATGGAACCATTTTGATTGACAGTCGATTCGGCCAATTACGCCACACCGCTAGCACCCACCTCCTGCTGTCCTTACCACCAATCGGCAAGCGTTTATTCATTTTTCTACTTTCGGGCATGCCGCCATTGTTCTGTTTGCGAGAGCAGAACACACTTAACGTAGCTACGTTAGCTGCCCGGCCCGCCGACCGGCGCTCCACAGCATGACCAAATGAGACATAATGATTTTACTGCAACAAATGTTATAATAAAACAAAGCCTTTCTATACATTTGTCTGGTTGAAAACTTTATTAACAGATTGCAGAATGTGTAGTTGGGTACGGAATGTGTAGTTGGGTACGGAATGAGCAACGGAATGGAACCGAGCTATGAACGGACTAACGGAGTAATGCCTTGTTTACTGCTATCTTCGGGTAAATAATATGCTTGTTATTGAACGTGTAACACTAACTATATAACGTTAATGCCACAAAACGAATGTTTGTGTCATTTTAACAGCAGATACTTTCTTAAATGCCATCTTCCCGAGAGAGGGTGTTGACGGGGAGTTGTGTTATTAATAGCATTGAACAGCTAACCGAAAGCTAGCGTTAACTATTGTTAAAGGTTTAGCCATAACGTTACCTTGGCTAAAGTTGGGGCTATTCATAATGCAGCAATAATGGCTGCAGACCTGCAAGCAAAGCACAGCAAGTTGGCAAAGGAGTATTCCAACGCAAATCACATTTTCACCAGTAACGTTAGTCTTGCATCTCCCGGTAGCTAATGAACGGACTCGGAGTAATGCCTTGCTGCTATGGGTAATAATAATATGCTGATGTTATTGTCCGTGTAACACTAACTATATAACGTTAAGATTAAGATAGCAGTAATGCTTGATGAAAGCAGAGCGCTCTGTCTGTGTTCGCATCCTCTCAAGTGCCTGTAACACGCAGCGGGCCCCGCCTCCCTCCTCCTTGGAACAAACATTCCACCCAAAAACTGAATTTCAGTCCAGTTTCAATCTGAACTATTAACAGCGGAGCTGTTTTGTAATCTGCACTTGTCTGTCTCGCACACTGCAAGTAAATGATTTTTCCGGTTTGCACACGCACATATTATTAGGGGCAAATACGAGGGAAATGCTCGCACTGTAGAGCATATATATAATTATATATATAATTAGTAAACTGTCTGGGGCTTTTTTTGCCCCCCTTAACTGATTTTCGAGGGCATTTGGTCAATTTTCGAGGGCATTTTGCCCCAAGCCCCCGTTAATTTCAAACCCTGAGATTCCCTAATAAATAATCCAATAAGGGCACGGTTGGTATGAAAGTGATGGTGACGTCTTATAGTATAATATTATAATATTAGTGTAGCCTAATCTTTAACTGCAACTGTGAAGAAAACCCCCATTGGTTTAAACAGATTGAAAAAAAAGAGAGAAAAAAAGATAAACTTTTTATTAAAAATAAATTTGTTTGATGTTGAATGTTGATATAAAATTCGAATGTCAACATTATGATCGAAGCTTCGAAGCATTCGGTACAGCCCTACTACACTTGCCCGGGTACTATTTCTCCGCCCCGGACCATATAAAATGTAACGCACAGTGTGAAATAAGGTTTCAAAGGGTAGGCGATACTGCCACCTAGCAGGATTCGGCCGGCATTGCAATCTCTGGGTCTCAGAATTAAATAAATTAAAAAAAAATCTAAAAACGAGTTAACTCATTATTGGCGCTCAACGGTTGTCAGCCAATAACGAGTAAACTCGTGATTGGCGCTGATTGAGTTAATGATGACGAGGTGGGACCTATCAACATTTCAACAGACCTGGGTCAATCATCAGTGTTTAGTTAGGAATACACCATATGTTGGATGATGATTGGTTGCAGTAGCCATGATCATCCATGTCAGGATGTCATGTCAGGTACATGCAACACAGATTAGTGTTGACATCTGTCTGCTTGAGAAAATCCCATTTGCTGCAATAAAAATTATTGAACAGACTGAAAACTTTATTTTATTAGATAAAACATGTTGACAAAGTTGTACTTTGCAGTTGAAAAAAGGTAATATATTGCAATATTAATATTGCAATATATTTTTAATCGCAATACTATCGTATCGTGAGGCCTCTGGTGATTCCCACCCCTATTTGCTACCTTCTGCTTTTAATCTGACAATGGAAAATATTAGGGCTGTCTTAAATACTTAAAAAAGAAAATTAAAAAAAAAATATTATATTTTTTTTGTCTCTAAAATCTTGCGCCTCCATTCCAATGAAACGAAAGTAAGCGGCGCCTTGACTCCACCTCTCTACAACAAGCAGGTGGAGATTATCTGTGTTGAAAACAACAAGGACATGTGCAGCAGACATGTCGACGAAGAAGTCATCAGACATGTGGTTACACTTTAAAATATGCAAAGACAATGCCCAAAAAGCCGAGTGCCAGATATGCCAGAAGAAAATGGCATATCACAACTCTACAACAACTTTGTCAAATCACCTAAAAAACGTAAGTATCGTTGTACACGACGGCGACGCCACACAAAACATTAATAAGGCTATGCCTATGCTGCTATGACTAATGTGTTACCAAGTTGGCTAATTTAATTGTAATCATCTCCTTTTGTAGGTGCATTGTCTGATATAATTATAAATGATAAATTAAATATAATAATTGTTTGCTTGATAGACGAAGGTTGCAACATAATTATGTAATGTCATGTCGTTGGCTGTGAGAGCAGCCCCACTGCACCCAGGCAGCGCAGCCGAGTGAAACCTTGTTGGCTGCGTCACAGTCACGAAAGGGGCTACTTAATTAATTAATCCAATCCACTTTATTTATAGAGCACATTTAAAAACAACAAAGTTTACCAAGTGCTGTACAAGTCCCACAACATAAGATTAAAAAAAAGAAAAAAATATATTATTAATATTTTTATTTAAAAAAAAATTCTCGAAGCTTCGAATTAAAATCGAAGCTCGGCCTTGAAGCTTCGATTGCCAAAAAAAGCTTTGAAGCTCAGCCCTAGAAAATATTGATGGAAGACATACCTCCATTTATATATTTATTCATACATATATTTTTCATTCTTCTTATGGAGTTGGTGTTTTACGACCCGGCTCCCATTTTAATGCCAAAGGAGCCTATTATTGATTGGCAGGGAATGCGTCACGCTGATCTACGGTGCTGATCTATGGTGCTGACTGGGCTCGTGGTTCTTCAGAGTGAGAAGACTAGGGCTGTCCTCGACCTAATGAAACCCACAGTCAACTATTAGTCATAATAGACCAAATAGACGTGTTGATTTAATCAGAAAAATCTTGTAAAATTCTAGTTCCCATATGCGATCAAGGGAAAAGCATATAGTGCTTACCAGAAATGTACTTACGGTATAGGTTTTCCTGGAATTAAGTTAACATGGAAAAAAAGTATAGATGACCTAATCGATAGGGCTATGAATGAATTGCTTCAATACTATTGAAAAAATGCTTGGTCATTTGATACAGAATTTCAGTACCAGTCATTGAGCCAATAAACATGTTTGTTTCAAGCTATAAGGCTGGCAATTGGCCGCTTCTTCTGTTCAACCAATCCAAAATGTAACGAGTCCTCAGATTGGTTCATTATAGCACAAAGTATTGTTTGGGTATCTGCATCGAATCCGAGGTATTGGAACCAGTATCGGGGGGGGAAAAAGTATTCAAACCATACCCAGTCAAACTAATAAAGTTTTGGTCGACTTGGATGAAACCGGCCCGACTAAGAGGGGGGAGCCATAGAAACGCCATGCCAACGCGGAATCGGATCTGGAACAAGCAGCCTGATGTTTTTGTTTTGAGGTGTCAAGCACAAAATGTCTATGGAGTCTAGGCTAAAACTTCTTATGACACCCAGTGCTTCCCTCTGTAAGTTCTTTGTAGCAGTGGTGGTAGGGATCCCTGTTGCTCTTTAGATCCAAGGCTACGTTCACATTACAAGCCTTAGGGGCTCAATTCTGATTTATTGCTCAGATCTGATTTTTTGCTTGGCTGTTCACATAATTTTTAGAGTTGTTCCAATACCGATACCAGTATCGGAAATGCCTCTAATACAGCCTAAAATGCTGGTATCGTTATCGGCGAGTACGCGTCAAATCTATGCTCCGATCCCATATGACGTACAGTGTTTCCCCTGAAAAGAAAATCAACAGCTGTGCGCACTCTGCCGGAATCCATATTTGTGCGTGCGCACGTGCCGCCGGAATCCATATTAGCGCACGCTGCTGAAGAAATAACTTAAAACTACCTTAGAATTGTTTGAGATAGGTTATTCATGTTCATGGAGTCATGTGCGTGTGAATCTGCTAGGATGTTTTTGGTGTGTCCGCTGACACTAGAAGTGCTCTGGAGGCCCAGGTAGCTGCATATTTGTACACTGCAAAAAAATAAATCTTATCAAGTGAAAATATCTTGTATTTGGTACAATAAGTCCAATATTGAGTAGAATTGTCTGAGTTGAATTATCTTATTCCACAGATAATTTAGCTTATTTTTTTCTTGATTTTGGTCAATTTAATCTTTTAAGAAAATGTTAATCTTGTTTTCTTGAAACAGGATTAAATGGACAAATCAGAAAAAAGCTAAATTATCTGCCAGTGGGATAAGATAATTCAAGATAATTCTACTCAATATAGACTTATTGTACCAAATACAATATATGTTCAGTTGATAAGATAAAACATTTTTGCAGTGTAGTTGTAATCAAAGTAAATTTGACTTGATTAATGACATGCCTCAACTAGGCCTGGGCGGTATGCTTTTTTTCACACCGTTATACCTTCATGACCTAATACCCCGGTGCACGGTATATTGTTAGCGGCGGCGGCGCAGCTAACAATATACTCGTTATTATCACCATACATAACGCTTGCTTATATTGAAACACGTTGAGATTAGGGCCGTGCTTTCAACCTGAAAGTGCACTTTCTTCAACCTCGAGGTAAACAAATCTCACAGAAGGTAGACACTGCCGCCTGCCGGCACCATCCAGGTATCGACGTGAGCTAACGGTAGCTAGTTAGCCCGGCCGGCAGCCCGGCACCATGTATCAACGTGAGCCAGTTGCATTAGGATTAAAAAATGTCAACACTCACTCACCCCGTTTTATATTACGTTCCCAAAGAAGTGCCTCCGTCTCTCGTAGTCTCGTTGTGCTGGATGAAGTCACTGGTGGCGAGTCGACTCATGGCGCGAGGGTTTTCCTTAAATCCAAACAGACTGCAGTCCTTTAATTGTCCAAATGTGACAGTGTGTGCAAGTTTAGCTATTCTGTGGTCAGGGAGCTCATCGTGGGCTGGAGTGACGGTGGTTAACTTCGACGCTTCATCGTTCAATAACATCATATTATTAATATTATTATTGCTTAAGCTTTAGCAGCTGCTCAGAGTTAGAGGAAATGCATACAGGCAGGGAGCGAAATTTACTTTTTGACTCACCGGCCAGTGGCGGGTAGATGGGAAGAATCTACCCGCCAAGCATATTTCTTACCTGCCAAATTTTTTTTGATTAAAAAAATATATATATATATATTTTATCTTTTTTTTAAATAAAATATATATTATATAATCATACTTGTAGTTGTATTATCTGCGAGACATCACCACCATGCAATAAGTCAAAATGCTCGCTATCTGCAAACAGCTCCACTGTCTGTGTGTATACTTGAGTAGCCTCCAGCTCCAGCAAGGATTCTCCGGTGCTGCAGCTAGACCCTATATTCAGCTAGACCCTACATTCAGCATGCAAGGATTCTCCGGCGATGCAGCTGGACCCTATTGGTATAATGTTACGGTTCTTTGGTAAAATCACATTCAACATGCCCTCAGCTAGAATACACATTGAATCAATGTTATAAGACATTGATATCAGGAGCTATCTGTAGCTACTGCTAGCCCGCTAGATAACGTTAAGACAATTTAGTTTACTGGGACATATAGATCTAACGTGAGCTAGCTAACGTGAGCTAGCTAACGTGAGCTAGCTAACGTGAGCTAGCTAACGTGAGTTAGCTAACGTGAGCTAGCTAACGAGGGAACGGAGGTATTATGCACTCGAGTCGACTATTGCTGGAGCATTTGTTGATATCAGCAGCTATCAGTAGCTAGCCAGCTAGATACCGTTAGACAATGCCTCGTCATGTATTAAACTAAAAGTGAATAGTTGACTGGGTCATTGTTTAAACATTAACGGTAGCTCATGGAGGTCCGCTCTTCTAGACTAGAGCAGACTGCCTCTGTGTTGATACGAGCAGAAGCCCGCTGCAGGGCTGGGCGGATATGACTCGTTGCCACGTTTTTTTTCAAAATAAGAGTATCATACGAACCGAATGTTGCTAACTGCCGGAGCCATCGATATTATGACTGGAGATGCGCTTGGGGCGGAAATGAGACCCGCACAGATTTTCAAAATAAGAGTATCGTTATGAACTTGATTGATTGATTACACGCCACACGGCGGGCAGACCTCTCAGTGGGAGGCGCCAAACGTAAAAACTGAGCGCCAATAGCGGGTGGCGGGCTCTAAATTCGCCCCCCCTGCATACAGGTAGGTTAGTGTGACGCACATCTGTGTGGGGAAATACGGACCGCCTCCCCTGCCCTCTGCTGGCCGTGCTGTGTGTGTGTGTGTGCACGCACTTCAACCAACTCGAAAGTTAACTCCGTTTCACTAATGGAAACCGAAACCCAATGCCGTCCCTGTATAAACTCCGTTTCAGTGGAAATTAGTGATGCACGATATATCGGCCGCCGATATAATATCGGCCGATATGGCAGTTTTTTTACACATCGGTATCGGTCCGATATCAAGATGGGGCCGATATTTTTTTTCTTCTTTTTTTTTATACATGTTTTGGCCTTAAATAGTTTCAAAATATCAGTAATTTCTGAAAATAAGTTACAAAAGTAAAAAAAGTATGCGTTTTGGAAAATAGCTCTTTATTTGATTATCATAGTGTTTTCTATACAGAGATATCGACATCGGTAAATATCGGTATCGGCCAGAACAGCAATATTAATATCGGTTATCGGTATCGGCCACAATTTTCACATCGGTGCATCACTAGTGGAAATAGAAACTTAAACCAAAAAAGTTTTTGACTGTATTGAAAATCAATACCGTCGGTATTTCTAAATACCCCGGTATACCTTAATACCGTCATACCGCCCAAGCCTAGCCTCAACACTTGTACACTATTTCTATTGAACATAGATATAGATGATTTAATAGATAATATAAATACTAACATACTGTCTAACATACACAAATCATAACACTACAACAGCACTTTACACCTAAGAATTCTCAGTGCATAGGCTACATTCTGCCTTAGAGCATTTCATTTTCCTGGGCTTTTGAAAGAAAAGCTTAAGCCAAGGGCTCTTTGGTGGGGAATTCACTGGTAGGGGGTCCATTGATGCTGAGACGCATACAAGCGGACAGATGGTCTCCCTGCAGCCTTTTCCTCGGGTCAGCCTTTTACATTAAGCACCCCCAAATGAAATGATAAAAAAATATATATAATTTATTATAATAAATTTTTTGTAAAAAAAAAATAATAGTCTATAATAGTCTAGTTCATAGCAGCGGCGGTCCTAATTCAGCAGCGGCGCAGGGGAAACACTGACGTAATTTGTCAACAACACGTGCGCGGTATCCGCCTGCTGAGTGAGCATTATAAAACAAACGTGTTTTTAATCGACCGTGAATTATTTTGTCATTTCTTGTCATTTTAACAGCAGATACTTTCTTAAATGCCATCGTCCCCACAGAGCAGTGTGACAGCGAGCTCTGATGTGTTCGCTTGCTGATGTTATTAGCATTAGCTGAAGAGCTAGTTTTAGCTTCAACTAGTGCTGTCAGGCGATTAAAAAAATATCTAATTAATTACAGGATTTGTAATTAATTAATCTAATTAATCGCATTTTAATCACATAACCATTTTATGCCTGATATTCTATATTCTATAATCATATTTCAAATTGAATGTGTCCGGATGGCAGAATTCAGTACTGTATCTACAAAACCTTCTGTTTAATCATCTTCCATCTATTAATTTGTTTAGATTTTTCATGTCTGGTCAATTTGAGCGTGGTGTTATTCACAGTCGAAGATTAAAAAAAAATGTATTGATATTCTCATTTGGTTCATTACAATTTACTCAAAATAAAAATTCCATTCAATCAATCACTGCGCACATTGATTGATTGAATGAAAATGTTATTAACAGATTGCAGAATGGGTACAATACAGTACGGCTCAATACACACAATTGTTAAGGGGATGCAGACCAGAGAAAGACTTTCGTCTTGTTTACATCAGGGTCCCCCATTTTCAATTCATAATGGGAATACATTCCCTGAGATTCATAGATGTCCCTAGAATCAGATACCAAGAACATGCAAATGGACCATATTAAAAAAAAGTCTGTAAATGTGTATTCTACATTCTTATGGAATGAATGAGATACAAAAAAAATATTATAAAAAAAAAAAATGTTGTAATTAATTTTGAGTAAATTTTCATAACGCGATAATTTGCTGTGTAATTAATTAATCTAATTAACGCGATAAACTGACAGCCCTAGCTTCAACGTAGGGCTGGGCGATATGGCCAAAAACGTTATCGCGATAAAATTATAAATATTTTCATATAACTCTATCGATAATTATCGTCGATATAATGTCTGTCAAGTTTAATTAACTTATTATGCCCGGCGCCGATGGACGGGCTATTAATAGACTTATTTTGCTGCTGCGAATGTCTCGAGAGTCGAGTTGATGTCGTCATCAGTCCGCGCACGTTAGCAGTTAGCCAGTCCAGAGCAAGCGGAGTATCTCATGACAATGTACTAAATATGACCCTAAAATACTCTGTTCCGCCCCAATACATTGCAACGACGTCCACCGTATATCCCACACTACTATAACAGTTACCATCAGAATTCAAAACACACACCAACTCGGCAGGTAAACTGTAAAATAGCGCCGTGCAAGCTAATTATCCTAGCCAGCCTCGTTTACAAGTAGGGGTGCACCGATATATCGGTCGGGTATCGGTATCGGCCGATAAGTGCCTTGTTGACTGCTATCGGCCTATCGGCCGATAAGCTCAAATGTGCCGATAGCAGTCGCCGATAACTAACCATCCATTTGTGTAGCGTCAAAAGGCAAAAAAAAAAAAAGTTCACTCGCGACCCACCTGCACAACGCCCGCCGTCCCCCCCACACACACACAAGCTACTGCATCAAAGTTACTATTTATGATTAACAAGGCATTCGTTTTGTGGCATTAACGTTATATAGTTAGTGTTACACGGACAATAACATCAGCATATTATTATTACCCATAGCAGCAAGGCATTACTCCGAGTCCGTTCATAGCCGGGAGGCAGAAGACTAACGTTACTGGTGAAAATGTGATTTACGTTGGAATACTCCTTTGCCAACTTGCTGTACTTTGCTTGCAGGTCTGCAGCCATTATTACTGGATTAAGAATAGCCCCAACTTTAGCCAACGTAACGTTATGGCTAAACCTTTAACATTAGTTAACCCTAGCTTTCGGTTAGCTGTTCAATGCATAGTAATAACACAACCAAGCGAATCCATCAGAGCTCCCCATCAACACCGCTCTGTCGGGAGGATGGCATTTAAGAAAGTATCTGCTGTTAAAATGACACAAACATTCGTTTTGTGGCATTAACGTTATTATAGTTAGTTACACGTTCAATTACATCAGCATAGTATTTACCCGAAGATAGCAAGCAAGCCGTGCATAGCTCGGTTACATTCCGTTGCTCATTCCGTACACAACTACACATTCTGCAATCTGTTAATAAAGTTTTCAACCAGACAAATGTATAGAAAGGCTTTGTTTTATTATAACATTTGTTGCAGTAAAATCATTGTGTCTCGTTTGGCCATCCTGTGGAGCGCGCTGGTCGGCGGGCACTGCCGGGCAGCTAACGTATTAGCTTGTTGTGGTTCTGAGTTTGACTCGCATTCTCGCAAGCAGATCATCAATGGCGGCATGCCCCGAAGTAGAAAAATGAATAAACGCTTGGTGGTAAGCAGGAGGTGGGTGCTAGCGGTGTGGCGTAATTGGCCGAATCGACTGTCAATCAAAATGGTTCCATTGCATTGGTTGAAAGCTCTGGTTGAGAGAATAGTATCCCGCTGCAGGCCGCCAGAATGGTTCCATTGCATTGGTTGAAAGCTCTGGTTGAGAAAATAGTATCCCTCTGCAGGCCGCCAGACGATACTGGGAGAGGGATCAGTGATACCATAAACATATTTCTTGATGTTTCCTTTTTTAAGTAAGTAAAGAGGCCTACAAATACAAACACACATACAAATATACAGTAGTTTCATTAAAAAAATAAAAAAAAATATTAAAAAAAATATTAAAAAAAATATTAAAAAAAATTAAAAATACTTATTTTTTGCCACAATTATCGGTATCGGTATCGGCCGATTGTGTTAGTTGAACAATCGGTATCGGTATCGGTGGCCAATTTTCATATCGGTGCACCCCTATTTACAAGCGGTGTATTCCATGACAATGTACTAAATATGACCATAAAATACTCTGTTCCGCCCCAATACATTGCAACGACGTCCACCGTATACCCCACACTATAACAGTTACCCTCAGAATTCAAAACACACACCAACTCGGCAGGTAAACTGTAAAATAGCGCCGTGCAAGCTAATTAGCCTAGCCAGCCTTGTTGACTACTGGAGTCCTACCTCCTTCCGGGTCTCTTTCCGCTGTCGGCCATCTCCTTCACTGATTGGTTGTTAGTGCGTGTGCTCATATCTAAGCTTGGAAAATCGATATATCGAAACTTTGCGACCACGTTTCATGTTTATTTCGAGGAAATAATTTATCGCGATAGTTATCGTTATCGTTTTATCGCCCCCAGCCCTACTTCAACGTTACCTTGGCTAAAGTTGGGGCTATTCATAATCCAGCAATAATGGCTGCAGACCTGCAAGCAAAGTACAGCAAGTTGGCAAATGAGTATTCCAAGGTAAATCACTTTTTCATCATTAACGTAACTAACGTTACATTGTCTTTCTATCTAGCTCAGGTTCACGTTAACCTAAGTGTCATCACTGACACAGCCGGACAGCCATACCGGTGAATGAAAGTAAACCGAATGTTTAGCTTTTAGTGCCAAAGGATAAGAGTCTGAGGCGGAGTCTCAAAAGAGAATGTTGAATATTTATTTTGCATCGAAAATCACAACATACACGTTACTACTAGCTAACTGAACCGGAGCTGACTGGATAGCAAGTGCAACAACGTATAACATCCGTGGCAATGTCCCAACACCAACAGTTCCGTGGGTGAACTCATTGAGCATAGTTGTCAATTAATGATACTAATATATACAATCACCTGTTGTTGAATAAATACGATTACTTTCTAGTTATTACTAAAAAACAGTATATAAAACAGTATCTGTAGCTGTAAAAGAAAAAAATAAGTTTTATAATTTATATAATGTAATAATTTTTTGTATGTATATCGGATAGGGATGGGCGTGAGTATTACTTGTAGCTATGAGAAAAATCAAAAAAAAATATTTTTTTACATATCTTTTCACAGGGTGGGAATCACCAGTTTCATCACGATATCGATTCTTTGGACAACGATACAATATTTTCCGATATCACAGTCTGCCACGATACGATACGATTCAGGTGCCTGCGATCGATATGAGACTATGTTATATGCCCATTTAACACAATCGGTAACATTTAAACCAACAACAAAAAAAGGCAATGGAAATATCATTTGACATTTTTATTTTTGAGCTCTTCCAGACATTTAAATGAAAAACAATCTATTGTTTTTAATACAAATAGACCTCCTGTTCACTGTTTTTGGTTCGTTTTTCTTTTTTTTTTCTCGATATTAATATCCTATTCACTGTCGGCTGTATTTTGGCTGGAAAAGGCATATTGGGAGTCCGAAGGTGCAGTACCGGCTAGATCCTGGTAGTGGGGCTATCTCGAGAATGCAGTAACCCCCCTCCTTCCCAGTCCCTAGTGGACCTCTGCTGTTCTTTATATATGGCTCTGATCAGCTTAGCTTAGTTAGCTTACGCTAACGCAACGTTAATTTCGGTATTTAACGCGACGTGGGCATACAGGAATGGCGAGGATGCAGGGAGCGAAATTAACTTTTTGACTCACCGGCCAGTTTTTTTTTTATAAAATATATATATTATATAATCATACTTGTACTTGTATTATCTGCGAGACATCGCCACCACGCAACAAGTCAAAATGCTTGCTATCTGCAAACAGCTCCACTGTCTGTGTGTATACTCGAGTAGCCTCCAGCTCCAGCAAGGATTCTCCGGCGCTGCAGCTGGTCCCTATACTCTACATTCAGCATGCAAGGATTCTCCGGCGCTGCAGCTGGACCCTATTGGTATAACGTTACTGTGCTTTGGTCAAATCACATTCAGCATGCCCTCAGCTAGAATACGCATTGAATCAATGTTATAAGACATTGATATCAGGAGCTATCTGTAGCTACTGCTAGCCCGCTAGATAATGTTACTTAAGACAACGCCTCAGTGAACTATTTAGTTTACTGGGACATATAGAGCTAACGTGAGCTAACGAGTGGCTCGCTCTCGCTGCCACTTCTTCCACAATGAGTTGTCTTTTTACCGGCCGGCTTACTCCTTTAATATGGTTCCACATACTGTATCAGTGATTAATGTTATTTAACGTTATTACATTTCGCTAACGTTGGCTACTCGGCGTTAGCTAGGTGGGCGTACCGTTAGCTGAGCTCCCTACAGAGCAGAAGAGCGTGTAGCGGATGTCACGTTGGTAAACAAGCCAACGAGATGACGCGCCGTGAGAGACGGGGTTGCCAAAAACTGCGACCAAACTGTAAAACCAAAACACACAGCAGATTTTTTATTTTTACATTACTATTTGGTACCCGCCACACGGCGGGCAGACCTCTCAGTGGCAATCGCCAAACGTAAAAACTGACCGCCAATGGCGCTTGGCAGGCTTTAATTTCGCCCCCTGCGAGGATGCAAAGCACGTTAGATGCATTTGACCCGTTGTGGGGAAAAAAACAACAGGCACTTATTTCGGGTCGCGTGTAGCTTAATCCCAGCGGAAGAGTGCAAGAGCGCTTCCGCATACTTCGCCATACGCCAGTACGGTAATGCGCATTTCCTTTTCCTTCGCCCAGGTGCTCGCGTGCGCGCATGCGCATGAGATCCCCGCTTGGTTCGACGCTTTGGTTCATATTAATCGCATATTAACGCTAACGCGCCATATTAGCACACATATATACACGCGATGGACGCAGCAGGCGATCACTGCTACTGTTATTCAGCCGCTTATCCTCTAAGCCAAGCTGCACTTTAACATAGGCCTGGGTTGTTTTTATTTCTGTTAGCGCTGCCACTCTGCAGTAAACAGACATCACTGATATAGAGTGTCTGGTCAGTAACATGGGTCTAGACCCCACCTCACCCCTGCCCACTTTGACAACCTAGGATGGCTTAGAGTTGACGACAGAGTACATTTTTGAAAATCATCTGACATGAAGATGGAACACATTTTTGTTGTTAATATGATTTATATTACTGGTAGTTCATACAAGACATCCTCTAAGCCAAGCTGCACTTTAACATAGGCCTAGGTTGTTTTTATTTCTGTTAGCGCTGCAGATATAACAAAGAGGTCTAGCTGAGTCAATGTTGATGGTTTTGTTGAACATTTGTACGTCACAGGAGAGAAACCGTGTATTCAAAGAAAGCTATTAAAATAGTCTTTGAATCTAAATATACTTTCTTTGTAAAATTTGTCATAATGTAGCATTTGTGTGTGTAACGTACTGTAAAAAATAAATGTTTTTTCACAGGAAATTCACTATTATTTTACAGATTACTTTTGTTTTTCTACTTTAAGTGTAAATGCCATACAAATATAGTAAATTACCTTTTATCAAAATATTAACCATTAAACAAAGGTTGTAATTAGGGCTGTCAGTTTATCTGTATGTCATATATGTCCTGATGAATTGAAAATGGGGGACCCTGATGTAAAGTTTATGTAAACAAGACGAAAGTCTTTCTCTGGTCTGCATCCCCTTAACAATTGTGTGTATTGAGCCGTACTGTATTGTACCCATTCTGCAATCTTGTTATTTTCATTCAATCAATTTCATTCAATCAATTTTATGAATGACCGAAAAAACAATGTTACAAAGTAAAGTTGACAGTTGCGTTGTGTTATCGTTACAATGTACAGGGAAATAACATTATGGCGTTGCGAGTGAATCGCGTCGCGATAATATACATGTATTCCATAATATGTAAAGTACAGTTGACAGCTGCGTTGTGTTAACGTTACAATGTACAGGGAAATAACTAGGGGTGGGAATCACCAGTTTCATCATGATACGATACGATATCGATTCTTTGGACAACGATACGATATTTGCCGATATCACAAAGTCTCTCACGATACAATACGATACGATTAGATTCAGGTGCCTGCGATCGATATGAGATGATATCATATGCCCATTTAACACAATCAGTAACATTTAGATCAACAAAAAAAAGGTAATGAAAATATCATTTGACATTTGTATTTTTGAGCTCTTCCAGACATTTAAAGGAAAATCAATCTATTGTTTTTAATACAAATAGACCTCCTGTTCACTGTAAAGTGCCACGTTTTTATATATTGAGCTTTAAACTTTAAGCTACATTTTTTGGAACTCAAAACTCACAACCTCCCTCTCCCAAACCGTTCCTACAACAATTTGTTGATGTTGCATGATCATGTATAGGCCTACATTTATTATGTATTATATTGTTTATGTTTAAATAACATTTAAACATCAAACTCCTCTGACCTCATCTGGTCTTTCCAAAGACGCGCGCACACACACACACACAGAAAGGGAGAATGCTATGCTGTAACATCTACACACACGGAGCTACTGCTGTTGTTCTTGGGCGGATATGAGACTCGCCACAGGATTTTCAAAATAAGAGTATCGATATGAATCGATCTTATTACATCGCATCGATCCGATTCGATTGTTGATAATTATATCGATGTATCGATCTGGATCGATGTATCGTCCCACCCCTAGAAATAACATTATGGCGTTGCGAGTGAATCGCGTCGCGATAATATACATGTATTCCATAATATGTAAAGTACAGTTGACAGCTGCGTTGTGTTAACGTTACTTACAATGTACAGGCAAATAACATTATGGCGTTGCGAGTGAATCGCGTCGCGATAATATACATGTATTCCATAATATGTAAAGTACAGTTGACAGCTGCGTTGTGTTAACGTTACAATGTACAGGGAAGTAACATTATGTGGTCCTCGTTTGGATAATATGTAAAGTACAGTTGACAGCTGCGTTGTGTTACGTTCATGCATTAAAGCGTTCCGTCTCCAGACGGATTTCAGTCTTTTTTAATTTTTTTTCCGTCAATTTGATTTGGAGTCTGACGGAATTGGCTACCTGGTATAATATGATTTGTAGATGCGTAGGGCATTTTGACCATTCTAACCAATCAAACGTGAGCTTGATGCACACACGCTGCTCACAGTGCCCTCCCCCTCACAGACCTGTCTTGTCACAGACCTGTATCATTTGCACCGAAGATAGCAAGCGTGCAGGTCCTCTTTTAACACCACTGAAGCATTAAACAATGGCCCAGTAAACTATTCACTTTAGTTTACTACACGAGGCGTTTTCTAACGTTATCTAGCTGGCTAGCTGATAGCTCATAACATAATTGAAATTCGTTTTTGAAGCTGTGGCTAACGTTAGCTAGCTACCGATCTTCGGGTGGCTAACGTTACTGTAACTGTAGCTTGCTAATACGGGCTGTCCTGGCTGGCTAACTTTTACTTTGCAATGGAGTGGAGCTAACTAACTGTACAAATCGATGTGATTGGCTGAGACTGTATTTTGTACGGTTGGCTGCCTGGCTGTTGTGGATTTGGGTAGCCAGCTAGCAGCTAACATCAACTTAACGTCAACACTCTGTTGACACTCTGAGCGAGTTTGCCGACAGCAATGTAACAAACAATATGGTCCGTGCGGAACCATTATCCCCAACACATAGTTATTAGCTAACGTCAGCATAATAACGTTAATGGAAGGAGTAAGCTGGCCACTAAAAAGAAAACAGTGTTCTCAGACGAAAAGGATGAGCGGCACCACCCAACAAAAGAAAGTGTCGAGAGGAATGGAAGTTTGAAGATAGCAGTATTTCAAGAGACTGGCCAGGCTACAGTATGATGCAGGGACTGTAGACGGTGGTGAGTTGTTAACTTGTTCCGTGTTCCGCAACTATGTCAAAAAGAAAAACAGAAACAACACATTTGTCATTGTCGTGTTACTTCACAGTACAAATATCAACATCACACAGGTGTATCTATAGACGGTCTCCTCCCCACTGTATATTCTCTCCATGTATGTATCTTTTTTCTCCCACCCACCCTAATGTACAGTCTCCTCCCCATCATAATGTATATAATCTGTTAGGATCTATGGGTAACAGTACTCTATATTTGCATATCGTATATGTCACAAATGTAACATTACTATATACCTGTAATCTTATATTAACCTATATATCCTATATAACCTATATATCTGCAATCTGTTAAATATTGATTGATTGTTATAACAGATTGCAGAATGGGTACAATACAGTACAGCTCAATACAATTGTTAAGGGGGTGCAGACCAGAGAAAGACTTTCCTCTTGTTTACATCAGGGTCCCCCATTTTCAATTCATCATAACATATATGACATACATGACATACAGATAGATAATACTGCTACATCTATACATTTATGATTATGACATACCAGATTTACAAATACAGTATTGTTTGTGAAATACAATAGTCTAAAAAAGAGAGTATATACATTTGATGAAGAAACTGTACATTGGAGGAGGTTGGGTAGGTTGGGTGGAGGGGGGGGGGACTGTACATTGGAGGTAGGGGTGGACGGTATGGTCTAAAATTTATATCACGGTATAATTTGAAGCATAGACGGTAACGGTTAGGGGTGGGAATCACCAGTTTCATCATGATACGATATGATATCGATTCTTTGGACAACGATACGATATTTGCCGATATCACAAAGTCTCTCACGATACAATACGATACGATTAGATTCAGGTGCCTGCGATCGATATGAGATGATATCATATGCCCATTTAACACAATCGGTAACATTTAGATCAACAAAAAAAAGGTAATGAAAATATCATTTGACATTTGTATTTTTGAGCTCTTCCAGACATTTAAAGGAAAATCAATCTATTGTTTTTAATACAAATAGACCTCCTGTTCACTGTAAAGTGCCACGTTTTTATATATTGAGCTTTAAACTTTAAGCTACATTTTTTGGAACTCAAAACTCACAACCTCCCTCTCCCAAACCGTTCCTACAACAATTTGTTGATGTTGCATGATCATGTATAGGCCTACATTTATTATGTATTATATTGTTTATGTTTAAATAACATTTAAACATCAAACTCCTCTGACCTCATCTGGTCTTTCCAAAGACGCGCGCACACACACACACACACAGAAAGGGAGAATGCTATGCTGTAACATCTACACACACGGAGCTACTGCTGTTGTTCTTGGGCAGATATGAGACTCGCCACAGGATTTTCAAAATAAGAGTATCGATATGAATCGATCTTATTACATCGCATCGATCCGATTCGATTGTTGATAATTACATCGATGTATCGATCTGGATCGATGTATCGTCCCACCCCTAGTAACGGTATATATCACGGTATCATCGTTTTTGATAAAAATTTTTTTTTTTTATTTTATATAATTTTTTATTTTTTTTTATAAAATATATATATTATATAATTAGACTTGTACTTGTATTATCTGCGAGACATCGCCACCACGCAACAAGCTCCACTGTCTGTGTGTACTCTAGTAGCCTCCAGCTACGGCCAGGTTTCCCCGGAGCTGCACCTGGACCTATACTCAGTAGCCTCGAGCAGAGCTACGGCCAGGATTCTCCGGCGCTGCACCTGGACCCTATTATATTGGAATAACGTTAGCAAGCCCTCAGCTCGAATACGCATCGAATCAGTGTTATAAGACATTGATATCAGGAGCTATCCGGCTAAGCCGGATATATAACGTTAATACAACGCCTCAGTGAATTATTTAGTTCAATGGGACATTTCGTTTTGAACGGTGAACTAACTCGCGTTAACGTGAGCTAACGGCTAACAGGTAGCACACACACGTCTCTCTACTAGACTTTGTGGAGCGTTTGTTGATGTCAGGAGCTATCGGTAGCTGGCCGACTAGATACCGTTCGGTTAGACAATGCCTCATCATGTATTAAACTAAAAGTGAATAGTTGACTGGGTCATTTTGTAACGGTAGCTAAGCTAACGTTAGCTCAGGGAGACGCCGCCGACAGCTGAGCTCCCGTGTCCCGTCCCACTAGACTACTAGATCCGTGTTTACATGCGTGCGGTAGGGGCTGGCACGCCCACTGCGCGAAGCCTCCTAAATAACTTTTTCCAGTTCGCACATATCTATTATCTATGACTAATTCTATCTATTTTTAGGGGCAAATGCAAGTGAAATAGTCGCGCTGTGGTTACATGACGTCATTGGTATTTTAGAGCTGCACTACCGGTTTAGACGGTATAGTCAAAATCCATACCGTAGAGCAAATTCATACCGTTTATACCGTATACCGTTTATATCGTCCACCCCTAATTGGAGGTGGTTGGGGGGAGGGTTGGGTAGGCGGGGTGGGGGGGTAACTGTACATTGGATTATCGACTAAACCGAAACAAGTAGGCTCCCTTAAAACGCCAACGCTATTAAAAAGAAATACAGTGGAGGTTAAAATAAGAATATGACTTGGCCTGAAAAAAAGTTCAGTCAGGAGATTTTTTTTTGCTTTAATCCCTGGTTACGTTGCAATGTACGCGGAAATGCTGCGTTGTGTTGCAATGTACTACATGCATTCCATTTCGGCGTCTGAGCGGGGGGAAAGAAAATGCGCATTTGGAGGGCGTTACCGCGGCCAATCAGGGCAAAATGCGGAAGCGCTCTTGCACTCTTCCGCTGGGATTAAGCTACACGCTTTCGGGTCGCAAAATAGGCAGACTCTGAAGCAATGCTGTCTAGCGTTAACACACGCTGCTACTGTTGTGGCGGCCGGGCGGATATGCATTGCTCACCAGGGGATTTTCAAAATAAGAGTATCGCAATATGAATCGATCTTTTTACGTTGCATCGATCCTATTTGATAATTGATAATAGATCGATATATCGATCTGGATCGATGTATCGTCCCACCCTATGTGTAAGATTATAACTGTTTGTTGGTTTCCTTAAACATATATATACGTGAATGAACAAAAATAAGTATAAAAAAAATGCTAATATATATATTTTTTAAATAATCTTTTCCCCTTTTCGAGTAATACACGATCAATCGAGTATAGCATGCGATCAATCGATCTGGATTTTTCTTTAAAATGCCCATCCCCTAGTATTGGATCAGTACTCGGTATCGGCCGATACCCAAAGCTTAGGTATCGGAATCGGATCGGGAAGGAACAAATTTTATACTATCGGAACATCTCTAATAATTTTTTGAATGTGGCCAATATCAGATTCCAGTGTTAACTGGTTATGCTCCTGAACTGACCCGCATGCGTAAATGAACGATAAAGTGACGTAAAAGTTGCACGAAAGTCACATGACTGTCTCATAGCAAGAAATCTGACTTGTCTCTGATTTAGGACCACATATGAAAGTGACCCTTGTAATAAAAAATAAATATCTGAGTCGCATATGAGCAAAATAAATCAGATTTGGGCCATGTTTGACTGCAGTCTGAACCTAGCCTTACACTAAAACCATTCATATTGGGAAACTTGATTATGATTAAAGCACTCCTTATAAGCACTGGGGGCTGGGCCTATGGAAACTGATCTAGAGTCTAATGTTTTTGTTAATGTCCTATTCTACCTAGCCATGGTGGTGAAGCGCTTGCTGTGGTTGTCCACCATGGCTGAATGACAGCAGAAGTTCTTTTTTGTGTCTACTTGGCCTTTGCTTGGTGATAGCCGGTTTGTGTCAGTGTGTAGGCCTGTAATAAAGGCCCGGGCCGTACAGAAGCATGCAGCGGTCTCCGTGTCACGCGTGAGATCCTTATCTTCCCCTGAGATTAGTCTAAAGGGCCTCCTCCCGCCGCTCCGCTCTCCTCTCTATTCACCCTCGAGCACCTAGCACACTGCGCCACTCCATTACTTACACAACAGTCAAGAAGACTGACTCGGATTATTTTCTGTGTGTACCCAGTCTTTTCTTTATTTCTTGTCCCCCCCCCCCCTGGGTTTAGTCGGAATGCATTGATCTTGACAGCGTATGAGCCTTCTTAAAACTAGTAATTGAGCCCTTTTTTGAGTAGGGAGGGGCATTTGAAGGCATATCAATTAGGGATGCCCCGGTCGATCAGCCAGCGATCTGTATCGGCCGATATTCAGTATAAATATGAGATCGGTGAATTCCGATAATGCTTTATTTTCGCCGATCGTGAAAACCGATCGATGACACGGAAAACATGATCCAATTCTCTGCGGAGTTCTCACTCGCTCTTCTCTCACAGCCACACTCTGCTGCTGCACGTCTTGCCCCTCCTCCTCCTCCTCCTCCTCCCCCTCCCCCTCCCAGACCCGTGTCATGTTGTCAACAAACCCTTCGGCAAGATTCGAGAGCATGAGCACTAGGGATGGGTACCGAATTCGGTACTTTTGAGGCACCGAACCGAAACACGTCGGTACTACCGAGTATCGAATCAAGTGAGAAACCGAAAAAAAAAAATCTTTTTTTTTTTTATACTTTTTTTCTTTTCATGTCAACGTTCACATGCACAATATATGCTTACCTAGGATTTGACTTGATTCAACAACAAAGCAGTTGGAGCAATGACAAGCCGAAAACTGTCGAAATTGTAGTTATTTGATGTTTGGATTTTCTTTTTTACGACTGAGGTAGGTAAATTAAATTTCTTGAGACTAAAGTACCGAAAAAAGGTACCGTTGGGTACCGGTATCGATTCACAGGTACCGGTATCGGTTCAAATGTGAAAGGTACCCATCCCTAATGAGCACCGCAGAGCTCCTCTTTCAACATTTATAAGCATTAAACAAAATGGCCCAGTCATCTATTCACTTTTGTTTAATACATGAGGCGTTGTCTAATGTTATCTAGCTACTAGGGGTGTAACGGTACACAAAATCCACGGTTCGGTACGTACCTCGGTTTTGAAGTCACAGTTCGGTAGTTTTTCGGTACAGTGGGGGGGGGGGGGGGGGCGATACCAGTGCATACATTAACATTTTTAAAAATATATAAATTATACTTTTTTTTTTTTTATATATACAGCTACTGTTTTATATATACTGTTTTTTTTAGTAATAACTAGAAAGTAATGGTATTTATTCAACAACAGGTGATTGATTAATGATAATACAAATAACACAACCAAGCGAACCCATCAGAGCTCCCCGTCAACACCCCTCTCTCGGGAAGATGGCATTTAAAGGGGAACTATCTTATAAATGGCCTTTTTCAGTGTTTAGCATGGTTTCCTAGCTATGTGGACTTATATTAATATGATCTATGTCTCTAATTCTCATATTGGCGCATTCTTCCAATTCTCCTCTCACAATATTCACCCTCACTGAACTGAGTCATTTGAAAATGTGCTGATTTGTGATGTCAGAGAGACACCGCTGCATGATAATGTTCAGGCGGCGCAGTGGTTTAGGAGCCCAGGCTCAAAACGGCTTAAGATCTTGAGGTAAAAAAATGCTGTTTTTGAGGACTTCATTAGAAATACAAAACAATGAATTAAAAAAAATATATAATTACAGAGGTGTTCCATAAACTCACAGGAATTGTGTAAAAGTGCCCAAATAGTGAAAGAAATAGTAAAATAGTTCCCCTTTAAGAAAGTATCTGCTGTTAAAATGACAAACAGCATTGACACTTTAATTTACGGTCGGTTAAACACACGTTTGTTTTATAATGCTCACAGCAGACCGCAGTGTGGGGGCCGGGGGGATTTAAGTTCGGCAAAAAAAGGTTCCGCACCGTTGCAATCGTACGGTGCACAGCCCGTACTGTACCGGAGGACCACATTGACGCGGTACAGTACGTATCCGCGTACCGTTACACCCCTACTAGCTACTGATAGCTCCTGATATCAACGTGACAGTTTGGCATTCGTTTTCGCAAGTGCTGGCTAGCGTTGGCTAACTAGCTATCGCTCGTGAGCTAATGTTAGCTACCGAGCTAACGTTATTGTTTAAACAAAACTACACTATTCACTTTAGTTTAATACATGAGGCGTTGTCTAACTGGCTAGCTACTGATGGCTCCTGATATCAACAAATGCGCATTTCAGTTTAAGAATGATAGGGATGCGCCAGCATGAGACCTCTGTTAGATAGGTAGCTCACGTTAGCTCACTGTTTTAACGAAATGCCCCCGTAAACTAAATAGTTCACTTTATTTAATACATGATGCATTGTCTTAACGTCATCTAGCCGGCTAGCCGTAGCTACAGATAGCTCCTGATATCAATGTCTTATAACATAATTGACATTATTCGTTTTTGCAGCTGAACATTGGCTAATTAGCTATCATGCTTCAGAACACTTCAGACCCTGTTGAACTATCGCTCTGACTGGGAACGCTGAGGGCATGCTGAACAAAGCAGAGTATACACATAGACAGTGGAGCTGTTTGCAGATAGCGAGCATTTTGACTTGTTGCATGGTGGCGATGTCTCGCAGATAATACAACTACAAGTATAATTATATAATATATATATTTTATAAAAGTATATATAATTTTTTTTATATAAAACCAAAAACTATCGGTATTGGCCGATATGGCTCATAGACGATCGGAGATCGGTATCGGTGGCAAAAAACGTGATCGGGGCATCCCTAATATCAATATGCAAATACTCAGAATTTTGGTTAACTGAACCCCTCATCCCCATAAAAAGTATGCACTCATTATGTAGCCTGAAGAGCTTCTGTAATCCATTCCTCGCCGTGACTAAACACATTTCTTACAACTATTTTCCATTTATTGGTCAAATAAATAAGAAAACCAATTCCTATTTATTGGACGTGGAAGAAAAGAGAAGAAAAACTCCCATTTTTTGCTGAACAGTGCAGTTGACACAAAAGACACCATCAGCTATAGCCTAGTTGCATACCTACGTCATTTAGAATATTTGAATAGCCGTTAGGGATGGGTACCTTCATTTGAATCGATACCGGTACTAGTGTTGTCAAAAATATCGAAGTATCGATACATATCGATACTGAATATTTAAAACGGCTTCAATACTCATTTCCCGAAGTACCGATACTTTCTGCAGTATCGGTACCAGCTGGCTGCTCCCGCAAGTTGTTGACAGACAGACGTGCTGCCAGAGCCTTGCCCTTCCGCCTCCTCGCTCAGAGCAACAGACACAAGCTGCTGCCTGCTGCAGCCTCCTCGTTGGAAACGGGGTAGTTGTGTCGAGTTCATGCGTGTACTGGTGTAGTGGGCTCGGCTTGACGTTACTCCGTTTCCATGAAGTGATAGGTGGCCAGCTAGCTAGCATTAAGCTAACGGAGGAACGACAGCTAACGTTAGCTAATAATAGCGTTGTTTACAAACTGAAGACAGGGCTGCCTGCCCGGCTGTGAGGGGGAGGAGGAAGAGAGAGAGAGAGAGAGAGAGAGAGATTTCTCCGGAGCTATGCTATGCTATGCTATGTAACGTTAATAAATGCTCCGAGCATAGCTCCGAAGAAATCTCTCTCTCTCTCTCTTCCTCCTCCCCCTCACAGCCGGGCAGGCAGCCCTGTCTTCAGTTTGTAAACAACGCTATTATTAGCTAACGTTAGCTGTCGTTCCTCCGTTAGCTTAATGCTAGCTAGCTGGCCACCTATCACTTCATGGAAACGGAGTAACGTCAAGCCGAGCCCACTACACCAGTACACGCATGAACTCGACACAACTACCCCGTTGCCAACGTTCGGTCGAGCGGAGCCGGAGCCCATCCTACACCAGTACACGCGTAACGCTAATAAATGCTCCGAGCATAGCTCCGGATAAATCTCTCGCTCTCTCTCTCTCTCTCTCGCTCTCTCTCTCTCTCGTCATAACTAGGAAGGTGCGCTCAGTAGACCTAAAATCTCCAGCAGCCACTCTCTCTTTCTCTCTCTCTCTCTCTGATCTAAAGATAAACAAAGGGTTTTAAAAGTGTATTTATCTTCTCGTATAGTACTAGAGAGAAGCTGAGGAGAATCAACCAGCAACAAAAGCAAAATTTGTTAAAAAAAAATATATATATATATATAATAAAAAAAATTATTATAATTTTTTTTTTTGGTATTGAAAGTATCGAAAGTATCGATACTTTTCAAGGTATCGTATCGAAGTCGAAATTCCAGTATCGTGACAACACTAACCGGTACCCAACGGTACCTTTTTTTCGGTACTTTAGTCTCAAGAAATGTAATTTACCTAACTCGGACGTGAAAAAAAAATCCAAACTTCAAATAACTACAATTTCGACAGTTTTCGGCTTGCTATTGCTCCGACTGCTTTGTTGTTGAATCAAGTCAAATCCTAGGTATTGGTAAGCATATATTGTGCGTGTGAACGTTGACATGAATTTTTTTCTTTTTTTTTCTTTCGGTATCTCACTTGAATTGATACTCTGTAGTACCGACGTGTTTCGGTTCGGTACCTCAAAAGTACCGAATTCGGTACCCATCCCTAATAGCCGTGCCCATCCCTGCTTTTGAAAAGCAGTTCCAGATTATTGCTGGTGAGTTGAGCTCAGACTTGTCATCCCTATCAAAAGCCCCGCCTGCCTCTCCCACCACGGACCATTGATCCATCGGGCTTCCCCTCTAGTCCCCCCTCGTCTCCCGCTGATGCCCTGGGATGGACCCGGGAAGCAGCTCCCTGTAGTCCCTGTGGAACCGCTCCACAGTTTAATGTGTCCCACTGGGCACCGACGTCAGAACAGCAGCTGACGGGGACGTGACTGAATAAATGGGGGGAAACGAGAGGGAGGGGGGGGGCTCAGACATGCCAAACGGATCAGTGTGAGTCGCCGTTCTGTGGTCCCACTGGTGTTGCATAACGTCCACGGTGGTGTCGGTGGTGCGCTCCTCCGTTGTGATCCATGGGATGCTGCTTCTGTTGCTCCGTTTCCTGTCTCCAGGTTAACTAGAGCAAGAAATGCTTCTCCCTATCCGCTATAGATATGATGAGGATGATGCGTAGCGGTGATGTAAGCAATTGTGGACATGCCGATGCCCCCCTGTGCTGATGTCTCTAGCGGTGATGTAAGCATGTGGACTTGGGTGATGCCCCCCTGTGCTGATGTCTCTAGCGGTGATGTAAGCATGTGGACTTGGGTGATGCCCCCCTGTGCTGATGTCTCTAGCAGTGATGTACGCATGTGGACTTGGGTGATTCCCCCCTGTGCTGATGTCTCTAGCCGTGATGTAAGCATGTGGACTTGGCTGATGCCCCCCTGTGCTGATGTCTCTAGCGGTGATGTAAGCATGTGGACTTGGCTGATGCCCCCCTGTGCTGATGTCTCTAGCGGTGATGTAAGCATGTGGACTTGGGTGATGCCCCCCTGTGCTGATGTCTTAGCGGTGATGTAAGCATGTGGACTTGGCTGATGCCCCCCTGTGCTGATGGGTGATGTCAATCTGGAGGTTGACGTCCATATAGTAGCTTGACGACATCGAAGTATTTATTTATAAAATGTTTTGTACTGTGATGCCCAGCTGAGCTTAATGAGACGAGCCATATGAAATCCGTTTTATTATTTTCCAAATTCCATTAAATCTTTTACCAAATTCATTTTTTTCCGTTTTAATATTTCAGAATTCTGTATTTAGCGTTTTATGCTCATTTTACCATCAGAAATAGTGTCTAATAAGTAGGGATGCCCCGATCACGTTTTTTGCCACCGATACCGATCGTCTTGAGCCATATCGGCCGATACCGATCCGATATCGATCGTTTTCTCTTCAACGCTAGAGGAACACAAGGAGAGACTCATGCGAGTCCTGAGCCAGCTGAAAGAGTATGGGCTAAAACTATCACCCGAAAAGTGCAAATTCTTCCAGACCTCCGTAAGGTTTCTAGGCCACATAGTGTCTGAGAAAGGAGTCGAAACTAGGGATGCCCCGATCACGTTTTTTGCCGCCGATACCGATCACCGATCGTCGTGAGCCATATCGGCCGATACCGATCCGATACCGATTGTTTTTGATTAAAAAGAAATTTAAAATTATTTTATATAAATTTTTTTTTTATTTTTTTTATATAAAATATATATATTATATAATTAGACTTGTACTTGTATTATCTGCGACTGCGAGACATCGCCACCACGCAACAAGTCAAAATGCTCACTATCTGCAAACAGCTCCACTGTCTGTGTGTACTCTAGTAGCCCAGCTCCAAAAAGGATTCTCCGGCGCTGCAGCGGGACCCCATTGGTAACGTTAAGTGCTTTGGTCATTTCACATTCAGCAAGCCCTCAGCTCGAATACGCATTAAATCAATGTTATAAGACATTGATATCAAGAGCTATCTGTAGCTACTGCTAGCCGGCTAGATGACGTTAAGACAGAACTTTAGTTCAATGGGACATTTCGTTTTGAACAGTAAACGAACGTCAGCTAACGCAAGCTAACTGAGGTATGAACATGAACTACTAGACTTTCTGGATCATTTGTTGATATCAGGAGCTATCGGTAGCTAGCCGGCTAAATACCGTTAGACAATGCCTACTAAACGTGAATAGTTGACTGGGTAATTTTGTTTAAACAGTAACGATAGCTAGGTAGCTAACGTTAGCGCAGGTCGAATGCAGTGCACTACAGACTCGAGCAGAGGAGCCGCACCTCTTTGTTTACAAACTCTACACGGGGCGAGCGGGGCTAGGGAGGAGGAGCAGCGGCAGTTTGCAGGTCGTGTGTGTCTGAGACAGACGGCGAGTGAGAGCTTCGCTTGATCGGTTTCCGCTATCGGCGAATATGTCTTAATTATCGGAATTCACAGATTGCATATTTATACTGAGTATCGGCCGATAACGATCGGTGGCCGATCGATCGGGGCATCCCTAGTCGAAACGGACCCAGAAAAGACAACCGCACTCAAAACCTGGCCAAAGCCAACCAAGCTGAAAGAACTGAGAGCATTTCTAGGATTCTGCGGTTACTACCGTAAATTCGTCAAATACTATTCAAAGATAGTGAAACCCCTCAACGCACTTACTGCCGAATACCCGCCAATGAAGAAGCATGGAAAAGCTACAGTGACCACCGAGAAGTATTACGACCCTAAAGCTCCCTTCAATGACAGATGGACCCCCGCTTGCCAGACAGCTTTCGACGCTATCATAGAAAAGCTGACAACTACCCCTGTTCTCGGTTTCGCCGACCCCGAACAGCCCTACATATTGCACACAGATGCAAGCTCACTAGGTCGCTTGCATGAATTGACATTGAGAAATTGCTAAAACTGGGGCGTCTAAGTGGCGCAGTGGGCAAGGCGCTCGCCACTAACGCAGGAGATGCTGGGTTCGAGCCCAGCTCTCGGCGTTGCTTCCGGCTTGGACCCATCTCAAACCCTGCCCTCTTTTCTTGATCCTCCAATCACAACTGTCTCTTACCTCGGACAAACAAAGTTGTCCGAGGTAAACGACAGTTGTGATTGGAGGATCAAGAAAAGAGGGCAGGGTTTGAGATGGGTCTATTGGGTGGGAAAGCCGGTGGGTGGGGATTGGATGTTGTGGACAGCGACTCCTACAGGTCGGTTGGTGCGCCTGTACAGCAGAATCAGGAAGTATCGGGGGCAGCGTGAGCCTCCCACGCGTTACTCCTCACCACTGAGAGATCGCGCTGTGCAGGTGAAAGATGCGACGGCTGCCTCCTGATGCAAGGCTTCGTCCACATTGCAGCCGACCAGTGGGAGGCATGGTCTAATAACGTTCGAGACAGGGGAGGGTAGAATTGGATAATACGAAATTGGGATGGGAGATAAAATAGAAAATGGGGAGAAAAAGTAGATAAAAAAAAAATTGCTAAAACTGATGCATTTACAAAGATACAAAGGTAGGAATGGAGAACAAGAAGAAGTCGAGGTTTCTCCCTTGATGGAAGTGCTTTATTAATCCAGAGGGAAATTCAGCAGTCGTGAGGTTTGTGCTTAACCAGACTTCTAAATCATCTCTTTAACTCAAATTCACCTGTCAACACAGTCAATGGGAGTGATCCACTACAAATGGAGGTCTGTACCATAGCTCTTTTTGTCATAGTAGGAAGGCTGGGAGGGAGACTAAGTAGGGAAGAGTCGAGAGGGAGACTGGGAGGGAGACGGAGTAGGGAAGAGTCGAGAGGGAGACTGGGAGGGAGACGGAGTAGGGAAGAGTCGGTAGGAAGATTGGGAGGGAGACGACTCGGGAGAGGAGGCTCTGCTGGGATCTGATCCCAGGCCAGCAGAGGGTAGCCAGGGTCTTGTACACCATCCCTCAATACAGACCATGTGTCTTCTTGCATTGAACAACTGATGGAGCCGAGTGACTAGCTGAGGCAAAGTAATGATTGACATATCATAACCACTGCCAGCGGGTCTCACTTCACTCAGATCTGTGTACAGGACGGGACAGAAGACCAACAGAGGAGTCCAAACTCCACACACACAAATACTAGATGTGGGATTTTCCCAAATAGGTTATAACTCTTATAACTCTCTGTATATTAATGTCCTTCTTCTTCTCTTCTAGATTACGTGTACTTTGAGAATTCCTCCAGCAACCCTTACCTGATTCGCAGAATAGAAGAACTCAACAAGGTTGGTAATCTCTCCATATCATCTAACACCCCCCCCCCCCCCCCCCCCCGACTCGCAGCTAGGGCTGGTAGGTAGACCGAATCTTAAAGGAACGCATCACCGGCGGTCAGGTGGCGTAGCGGAGATTGTGCTCGTCACCAATGCAAGAGGCTGCGGTCTCGACTCCCGGAGAGTCAGCATTGCCTTGGCTCGGGCTGATCGCTATACTAACTCGTTTGGCTGAGTTAGGGGGAGGGGAGCCGTGGGTGGGTCCTGGGCGTTGTAGACAGCGACCCCTACAGTTCGGTCGGGGCGCCTGCTCAGCGAAGGTAGGATCTGGTGAGAGGTAGTGCGGCCTCCCACACGTTACACTCTCCCAGTGAGAATCTGCGCGGCCAGGCTGGCTGCCGGCTGGCTGCACATGCGTCGGAGGAAAGCATGTGAGTGTGACAGTCTCCGGCCTCTCGGACCAACAGTAGGGGAAAGTGCGCAACAACCAGGAAGGGGGTTGGGAATTGGCATAATGACTAACAGTGGGATGGGAGAAAAATCGGAAAAAGGAGGGGAAAAAAGATTATTAAAAAAAAATAAAAAAAAAATAAAAGAAAAAAAGGAACGCATCACCCAAAGATGATAATTTGTATATAAATTACTCATCTGGTATTTCCTTGAATCAGCTTGTGCATTCAATGGAAAGCCCACCCCCCCTGCTTGTGCATTTGCCAGGTGCGTGAGTGGCAGGACCCCTGGCCAATGCACAAGTAGAGTTCAAATGCACACGCTTGCTCAGCACTCAGTTTTTATCCGGAAACGTTTTTGTTTGCAAGTTTGTTTTGTTTTAGTGAAAATGCATGCGTTTGGGAAGTACTGAGCATACGACTGGATAAATTATACTTGGCCTGTCAGACCCGGCATGGTGTTTGTTCAGCCCCACTCACATCCTATCAGACCCTGCAGGGTGTTGGTTCAGCCCCACTTACATCCTATCAGACCCTGCAGGGTGTTGGTTCAGCCCCACTTACATCCTATCAGACCCTGCAGGGTGTTGGTTCAGCCCCACTCACATCCTATCAGACCCTGCAGGGTGTTGGTTCAGCCACACTCACATCCTATCAGACCCTGCAGGGTGTTGGTTCAGCCCCACTTACATCCTATCAGACCCTGCAGGGTGTTGGTTCAGCCCCACTCACATCCTATCAGACCCTGCAGGGTGTTGGTTCAGCCCCACTCACATCCTATCAGACCCTGCAGGGTGTTTGTTCAGCCCCACTCACATCCTATCAGACCCTGCATGGTGTTGGTTCAGCCCCACTTACATCCTATCAGACCCTGCAGGGTGTTGGTTCAGCCCCACTCACATCCTATCAGACCCTGCAGGGTGTTGGTTCAGCCCCACTCATAGCCTATAGACTAAAACGATTTTGGTCGTTTTAGGCAAAGTATTTGATCGTTTGCATCGTTCTGCCACACGGAACTGCGTTCTGGCAGCCTGAAGACGGTACTTTTTGATACCAGCTTCCAGAGTGCGCAATTCTGAAGACGCCCCCCGTTGCGCCACCATATTTACAAGCGATACGCGTCTTCTCCTGAACCGATGACGCACACATGACTAGGGCTGTCTTAAATACTTCGAAGCTTCGTTCGATGGCACAAGCTTCAAACATTAAAAAAAAATCGAAGTTTAAAAAAAAAAGTTTTAAATTTGTTTTGTCTCCAAAATCTTGCGCCTCCATTCCAATGAAACGAAAGTAAGCGGCGCCTCGACTCCACCTCTCTACAACAAGCAGGTGGAGATTATCTGTGTTGAAAACAACAAGGACATGTGCAGCAGACATGTCGACGAAGAAGTCATCAGACGTGTGGTAACACTTGAAAAATATGCAAAGACAATGCCCAAAAAGGCGAGTGCCAGATATGCCAGAAGAAAATGGCATATCACAACTCTACAACAACTTTGTCAAATCACCAAAAAAACGTAAGTATCATTGTACACGACCGCAACGCCACACAAAACATTAATAAGGCTATGCCTATGCTGCTATGACTAATGTGTTACCAAGTTGGCTAATTTAATTGTAATCATCTGCTTTTGTAGGTGCATTGTCTGATATAATTATAAATTATAAATTAAATATAATATAATTGTTTGCTTGATAGATGAAGGTTGCAACATAATTATGTAATGTCATGTTGTTGGCTGTGAGAGCAGCCCCACTGCACCCAGGCAGCGTCACAGTCACGAAAGGGGCTACTTAATTAATTAATCTAATCCACTTTATTTATAGAGCACATTTAAAAACGACAAAGTTTACCAAAGTGCTGTACAAGTCCCACAACATAAGATATATATATTAAAATTAACCCTTTATTCGCCAATGGCGTGTTACCACGTCATTCTCCGCCATGCGTAATCTGCCAATGACGCCGTAAGGCGTCTTTGAGATCAATATTTCAAAAATCTGTGATGGCAATCATATTTCACCCACGGAGACTTGAGATCTCCTATTGATCTCCTCTCAACTCTCCAACGGTTCAAGAGCGCCATCTGGTGGCCGATCGGCGGATCGCCCAAACAGGAAGTGACGCGCCGGAAGTGGTGCTCGTCCATATTCGGTCCGGGCACTCGCTATCGTTAGCTGGACTCCAGCTCAACACACTGGACAGCGATCCGTTGCCAATAACTCGATAAACAACATGATTTGGACGTATATATAATTATACAACCTGGAAATGGATTGCATATATCAACATCCCATAATCGCGAACTTTCTGCTCCACACTGACCACCCAACGGTCAGAGGAAGCTGCGGTAAGTTTCAGCGTGTTTGAATATTATGATCCATATAACTGCTGTGATCTATGTATCGCCCATACTACATAAATGATTTAACATCGGCCACGGACTTATAACCCCCCCCCCCCCCCCCCCCCCCCTCCGGTCACCAGCAGATAATGAGGCATGATGCTTAGGACCTTGTACAATTGAATTTTTTTATCTGACGTCAATCGGTATCAAACTACATTTGATGATCTAATATATGTATTTGTGGCTATAAATCACGTTCTGCAGAATGCTGCAGAAAACGATAAAAACATATTTATACTTTAGACCGTATTTTAGTATGAAAAAGTGAATGAAAAAGTAGAACGTTGCTACATCCTAAACGATAGATACTTGACGTTGAATGGGCCATAGTAATGTCAATTTAGCAATACAATTAAAAAAGTTATAGCCCTGCAAAGAAGGGGAACATCTCCATAGACGTACAGTACTGGCAGACAGTGGATTAAGATCAGAATAATCCCTGGCAGATAAAGGGTTATATATATATATATATATATATATATATATATATATATATATATATATATATATATATATTTTTTTTTCTTCTCTGAAGCTTCGAATAAAAATCGAAGCTCGGCCCTGAAGCTTCGATTGCCAAAAAAACTTCGAAGGTCAGCCCTACACATGACACACATGCACGCTCACACACACGCTGTGCTCTCTGTCTGAAGCGGAGCGGGGCTCTGCTGTGCTTACACTTATTACACTGATGCAATACACGATACTAACTAGAGATTAGCGTCATATAGTTGGCCTTTTTCTGAAAACCCAAGCACATATTGTTCCATAGCATACGCCTTCAGTTGATCATGACAAATCCTCTCTTACCTTGATGATTAAAAAGCCTCCATAATTTAGTAAATAAACCTGAACCAGCCAGCTAGCATTGATGCTATTCAAAATGCTGTACACATTAGCTAAATAGCTAAACAACTAAATACAGACAACGTTTGCTAGTTTAAATGACTGGACACACACAGGGACAAGTTAAACATCAATCAATTAATTTATTCCAACAGGTAGTTTGAGCCACGGTCTCTCTCTCTCTCTCTCTCTCTCTCTCTCTCTCTCTCTCTCTCTCTCTCTCTCTCTCTCTCTCTCTCTCTCTCTCTCTTAAATAAAAAAAAAAATGTAGGAGCACAAAGAAATTTAGGAGCACAGTGAAAATATTTCAAGTAACATTTTATTTAATTTTTTTTAAATAAATGTATATTTGTACTGTGCGTGCAAACGGGAACGGGACACACATCTGTGCAATAGCACATACCACCAGTGGTGCAGTCGCGGTTACACGCCGTGTTACCAGATCACTGAGGCAGAAGTACGCGCGATCGCGCACGGATGTGTACTCGCGTGTACGCGCACACAAAAATGCGCTGTATCCATTCGTTGTGACCAAGTACCCGGCCACCGTTTTACATAACAAAAAGCGCAGGTAGACTATGTGTCTGGGTGTTGGCTATCTGAATGCATCTCCCCCTTCATTCTGTGTGACACAGGCAGTGGAGGTGAATACTAATGTGGCTCGGAATTCGTGATGGGGGTCCGTCTGCTTATGATATTGAATCAAGGCTCTGCTGCGCGCCAGCTTTCCACGCGCACATTCACACAAATAGAGAGCAAGAAGAGCTTGTATGATAGAAAGAAAAGATTGCACTTGCGTATATGCGCTTGTGTGTGTATAAATCAGTTCTGTGCGCATGCACGCGCGCGCGTGCACGTGGCGTGGCGTGTTACCAGTTCCCATATTACGACTGCACCACTGCATACCACCAAAGTCACTGGCCCACTGTGTGTGTGTATCTGCGTGTGCAAACGGGAATGGGACACAGACATTTGAACTATTAAGTGATTAATGCCTACTGTGGCAAAGTTGTAGCCAACAACTAGGCCTAATAAGAAAGGCAGTGACATTGAACAAAAAGGAGACACTGGCATTACCACCAGGGCCATCAGTAGAGTAGAGTATACTCTATGTATCGCGGCTTGTTCTACATGAGACGTAGTAAGTTACTATATCGTGAACATCGAGTATATGTTGTCATGGCTGAGATGAGACTTGCTTTTGCGCAGAGCTGTCCTCTCATTTCATTATAGACACATGACCAGCGCGGACCTTAAATTACATGCAATTGTAATTTCATTAGACAGACCAGCGCGGACCTTTAATGACATGCAATTTAATTGACACGAGTAATGGGCTAACGTTAGCTGCTAACCAAGTTATCCATGAGGACTATGCTAAGCTAACTAGCGTCAGCTGCTAACCCTGTAAAACACTCAAAGCGGACTCCACGACACTAGTTCCATTCGTGAGGAAAGGGGGTGGGTTATATTGACAACGCTTGACAACAGAAGTTTAAACATAACTTCATATTTATTGGTTATTCGTTTCTTTAACATATATCATCCAGTTTCCATCTCCGTGTGTTAAACTCTTCCTGTTTACATTCGAGTGTGACATCACCTACGGCAGCTTAGACGCTCAAAACGCAAACCTAGAACAAAACCCGAGGGGGGGGGGCTCTCTCTCTCTCTCTCTCTCTCTCTCTCTCTCTCTCTCTCTCCATTCAATGATTTAAAGTAGCCGAACGTTACAGTATAAATACTAACTGGATAGTTGATGATATAAACATTTAATTTCATTATATGAAATATTCTAAAATCATTAAGTCTGCTATAAGCCATTATCCCTTTGTGTGTGATTATTATTTTCTCACAGTAGTGTATATATATATATATATATATATATATATATGTGTGTGTTTGGCTAAAGTGGATAGAAAACACAGTACTGTGCAAAGTTTTTATATAAATGGTCTTAGATGTAAATAATTTTTTTTATTAGTGTGTCAGTAGACTACTCTTAGTACATTTTCATAAAATTATTTTTTAAAGCATCTTCATGGTTTAATAATGCAAACATATGTTGCAGGGACTTATTATAATCATCATATTGGCGTGACTGTATGCATCAAAGGGTTAAATCAAGCATTTTTAAGTGCTTTAGAGGAAATGTCAAAATATCGCGATATATATCGTGTATCGTGATATGGCCAAAAAATATCGCGATATCATTTAGAGGCCATATTGCCCAGCCCTACTGTAAGGTGCCCTTTCGGTATGCTTGTATGCTTTCTACAACGGAGTTCGGCGATTCATTTCTGGTCATGTGACATGTACGCCCAATCGTGGGACCGCAAGTGTCAACACTGGTTAAGCTTAGGTGCTCTTTCGAAGTTGGTTAAGGTAGAGTTTGTCTTAGAGCATGGCGATAGATTCTTTCGACGGTTAAGCTTAGGCACTCTTTCGAAGTTGGTTAAGGTTAGAGTTTGTCTTAGAGCATGGCGATATAACGCCAGGTGCTTTGCAGGCTGTTCGACGCGGAAATGGGCAAGTGGCCAATCATATTCGCAAATCGCCGAACTCCCGTTGGACGCTTTCGGTATACTACCTTTGCTAAAACTGTGTTCTCTGTTAAAGGTGGTAACTACTGGAATAGCCTACCAGTTGTGATTATAGAGTGCCCCACATACTCCATGTTCAAGACTCACTTAAACTGCATCTTAAGGCAAACCAGAACTGTGATAATCCTTTATCTGATTTAGTTTATGTAACTTGTTTCTTGTTTTTATTGTCGTTTTATCATTGATTGTCACCATGCTTTTACCCTAAGCAGGCTATTTATTTATTGAAAGAGTTTTGCTGTCTCCTGGTGTAAATTAGCTCTTGCTACAACCTGCATGTTTACATTTTGTATTTTGTACTTGATGTTCATTAACATGTGCTGTCCCTATCAAATAAACTATCAAATCAAACTACTGCTACAAAAGTAACAGTCACTTAACTTTGGCTTTTGCCCTTGTATGCATACATACTATGTTTTGGCTAGTGTTGCTCTTCTAGAAAAATAATCCTTTCAGGGTTGCCTATTGAAATACTGTACACCTCCAGTACAGAAACATTGTTTATGAGTTTGCGTGTCATGTAGACCATTGATTGACAGTCGATTCTGCCAATTACGTCACACCGCTTGCACTCCGTCGTCCGGCGCTGCAGCTGGACCCTATTGCCCACCTCTGCTGTTGATAACGCTAGCCAAGTTAGCTGTACACACATACACAGTGGGCCAGTTACTTTGGTGTAGGGGTGTAACAATGCATCGCAATGCATCGATCCTAAGGGGAAAATTCAACTGCATCGATTTGAAAATGTTAGAATTGATTATCGCAATTTTAATGTGTACACAGTGTTGCTATTATGTCAGTTACAGCCAACACAACGACATACGCTACTGCATCAACGTTATGATTAACAAAGCAAGGCATTCGTTTTGTTGCATTAACGTTATATTACTATTGCTATCGATAAATCTAGGTGTTCTCAAATCTATTGCTATTGGTAAGACTAGAATAAGTTACTTGTGTCTCGGAAAACGCTCGCATATCACAATGGCGGACTTTCAGGAAGTAAAAGAGAAAATGAGAGCTTCCGATTGGTCATTTCCTTTTAAATTTTTTTTTAACCAGTCACTTCACTCTACTGTGATTGGACCGTTGGCTTGAGTGCAATGTGGGACTTGTAGTTTTTGAACGATTATCAACAGAGAAAAAAAGCACGGTTGAGGCTGTAATCTTCACTCGCACACCGTGCGAGTAATTGATTTTTCCGTTTCGCACACACATTTCTAGGGGCATATGCAAGCAATATGGTCGCACTGTAGAGCCCTGGTCACGAGGGACACATGGGACAATAAAAGACGTGTCTGGGAGGACGATACAAACAGATTTAGGGACGGGGTCCCCAGACGGAGTAGATTGGTGGGAAAACTATTTAATTTATATACAGCAACATTTTTAGTTTTATTTGGGACAGTTCTCGGTTAGTGGACAAATGGTAGTAGTTTGCCGGTTGTGGGGGGAAAAAGGCATCGCCAGCCTTAAATGGAACACTAATCCAACCTGCATTGCAACGTTGCAGTATCGATGTTCAATACAGATAACTTGACTTGCATTCAATACTTTGTTCACAGTGCAGGTACTAAAACTGCTTGCTGGTCAATAATAAATTATTTGATTTTGTGCAGGCGAGGAAACTAACTTTTTGGCTTACCAGCCAACTGGCGAGTATCTAATTTTTTTTACCAGCCAAACAGATTTTTTACCAGACAAAAAAATCGCTAATTGTGATGATTACTTCTTTGTATGTCAAGCCACGTCAATGTTGTGTATGCATCTGGGTAGGCACACTGTGCCTTTAAGACAGCACGGTGGTCTTACGACAGTGCTGTGAAGTACCGTCAAGTGTTGTGGTAACGTTAGTTGGGTTGGTGTGCTGTTGATGTTGTGCACAGTGCACTGGTTGAGCTAGCCCCTTTCGTGACTGCGATGTGCAAGCCAGGGGCTTTTGAGCATGAAATAAAATGTTTAACCTTACGTCGTAGTCCGGTGCTTTTTTGGAAACATTATAGTCATAACAGATATACACCTAGCTGGCTGCTTTGAGCACACGGGGCTAACGTTAGCTAAAACGCTAACTAGAAGCTAACCACTGTATACAGTTCCAGTAGACAACATTACACCTCTGTGATTTAAATGTGTCCTTAGTAACTTATACTCGATGGTTGTACTAGGGTTGGATGCAGTTCCCCGTTGGTCAGTCTGTCTGTTTTCCATATTCTGCTGTGTTTAACGTTATCTGTTTGCGAGTGCTCCTGATGGCTAGCCTAGTAGTACCGCGGGACTTTTATTATTATATGTCCGCGGGTTGGCCAGTACTGCGCAAACGTTTATTAAACATTATATGTCCGCGGGTGGTCTTGTGCAGTGCTCTCGTGGCACTGTCAACTAAAGCGAACACTCAGAAGACGCGCACCGTTTGCCAGTGCAGTGATTGCAGAATGTTTTATTTTTTTGTATACTCGCCAGACTGGCGAGTGGTCTTCATGAATCACTCGCCAAACGTAAAAAATACTCTCATTTGGCGAGTAAAGTGGCCTAATTTCCTCCCCTGATTTTGTGTATTGATGTAAACCACGAAAGGTAGAATCCAGATTATTGAAAATTCTACATGGTTAGGATCAATTTACTTCCTGTTCAGTCAATTAAAAAATAAAACAGAAATGGCTGTTTGCTTGCTGATGATGAAACATCCAGTCTCATTTACATGTCAATAGATTGGATAATACAACCCTTTTCATGTCGACGGTTTTTCAGTGTTTGCATTTGAAAGAAAATCCACTTCCTAAATCCGTTGAATTGAAAGGGAATTGATCACAACCTTGCTACCACACACGCACACTTTACATATGCACTTTATAACTCATCTGCTTGGGTTTCCATGTTTTTATGCATTGTTGGGACATAAACAAGGACACACACACTCCGTCTTGTTTGGACTCTGCTGCTTGTTTGGGCTCTCTGCTGCTTGTTTGGGCTCTCTGCTGCTTGTTTGGGCTCTCTGCTGCTTGTTTGGACTCTCTGCTGCTTGTTTGGGCTCTCTGCTGCTTGTTTGGGCTCTCTGCTGCTTGTTTGGGCTCTCTGCTGCTTGTGTGGACTCTCTGCTGCTTGTTTGGGCTCTCTGCTGCTGCTTTGGGCTCTCTGCTGCTTCTTCGAGCCTCTGCTGCTTGTTTGGGCTCTCTGCTGCTTGTGTGGACTCTCTGCTGCTTGTGTGGACTCTCTGCTGCTTGTTTGGGCTCTCTGCTGCTTGTTTGGGCTCTCTGCTGCTTGTGTGGACTCTCTGCTGCTTGTGTGGACTCTCTGCTGCTTGTTTGGGCTCTCTGCTGCTTGTTTGGGCTCTCTGCTGCTGCTTTGGGCTCTCTGCTGCTTGTTTGGGCTCTCTGCTGCTTGTTTGGGCTCTCTGCTGGTTAGCCGTGGCCAGTCTGTCTTGTTTTGGCTCTCTGCTACTGCTTTGGGCTCTCTGCTGCTGCTTTGGGCTCTCTGCTGCTTGTTTTGGCTCTCTGCTGCTTGTTTGGGCTCTCTGCTGCTTGTTTGGGCTCTCTGCTGCTTCTTCGAGCCTCTGCTGGTTGTTTGGGCTCTGCTGCATGTTTGGCCATGGCTAACCGGCAGAGAGCCCAGTCTATAGTGACAAGATTCTGGTACAAGAGCCACTTATGTAATGCAGCGGGAGCGGCGTATGACACTGGCTCGTTTCCCCAGTCAAAGGATTAATCTAATTTACGTAACGGGGTTGTGAAGGGGTTGCGGTGGTGAGCATCAGGAGGACTCCATCTTCCTGAGTGCTAATGGGTGGAGAGAGGGGGGTGAATGGATATGACAGTGAATGGCTATCTATACCCTGGCTTAGATGTGGATGGACTAGGACAGATAGAGAGAGAGAGAGAGAGAGCAGGACAGAAGCTGCCTGTTGGTTTCTTATTCTCCTTTGATTCTCCCATCCATGTCCCACTATAGACCTGCTTTAAGTAGGGATACATTGATACATCATGTATTTGATATTTTTCATCAGTATATACCAGGTTAAAATAGGGTACTGGTATGAGTTTGATACCAGGTTAAAATAGGGTTGGTATGGGTCTGATACCAGGTTAAAATACTAGTATGGGTCTGATACCAGGTTAAAATATGGTATGGTTTTGATACCAGCAGGGCTGTACAGTGCGACGAGGTTATCGCAAATTGCCCCTATATATGGCCTGTGCGAGTGGAGAAAAATATTTGGGCGCAGCTTTGCGAGTACGGATTTCAACCCTCTTATTCGCATTTCATTCCTTTTTTCCCAGAGGAATTTAAACGTTGCAAATCTTGTTGGCCGTTTTCTATATCTTTCCTCCCTCGCTCTCTCTCCGTCTGCCAGATCAGGAGCGGGGCTGTTTTAGTTACACAAAAAAACACTCACACATGCATACGGGTACTTGAGAGGTAATGTCCGCGCTGAAGCAGAGCGGAGAAAACGAAACGTTTGGAAAGGCTATCGTTGGATAGCGCGACCCGTGTAACGTTAAGTAACATGTGTTCCGCGGGGAAAGACGGTTCATCACTGCATACAACTTGGTTTAATCCAAATATCCATTCAGAAACGTTGTATTATGATATAATTCTGGGATGTCTGTCTGACTATTTCCCTGCCTCGTTTGGTGCGAGTTCAGCTGACACTGTTGACACGCCCACTACGCAAAGCGTGTGCGCGCACAGCCGCACACATACACACTGCTCCGTCATGCGTCCACTCAACTCATGGAAAATACAGCATCAGGCTATTGTTCTAAAAGTATCTCTACTAATAAAATGGAGTAGGGGTGGACGGTATGGTCTAAAATTTATATCACGGTATAATTTGAAGCATAGACGGTAACGGTATATATCACGGTATCAGTGTTTCCGTTAGAATAATTTTTTTTGCCTGATAGGCAGGCTATATAAAGAATGACATCCTCAAGGCATGTAGATTTATAATATTTTAACTTAAAACTAGGCTACTTTGGCGTATAAAGTCATTATATTCCAAATAAAATAAGTCCCGAGTTGAGACTCCGTCCTGCTCCCATTGCAAACAGCGGGGCTGGATTTTGCTAGAAGCATATGTAGCTGCAGAGCCGCAGAGCCATGGGCGCTTTCAGGTCTGGTCACTGCGCTCTTGAGCGGGCTTGTGACCAGACCTAAAAGCGCCCCTGGTTCTGCGGCTCTGCAGCTGCATGCTTCTAGCAAAATCCAGCCCCGCTGTTTGCAATGGGAGCAGGACGTCCTCCCGCTGCAGCCGTCGTTATCATAACACTACACACATATCATAATGTTTACAGCAAACTGTAGTTGATCACCAGGTATGTTTTATTAACGTAGAATAATTCATATAAGAAAAACGATAGGGAAATCCCTTACCTTTCTCCACTGGTTAAAAATGCCAGGAACTGAAATTGAAACTTGCTGTGCGCCGCGGTGATATGTGTTTATTATGAAATGACAATTGCGTGTTGACACGCCCACTGCGCGAAGCCTCCTAAATAACTTTTTCCAGTTTGCACATATCTATTTTCTATGACTAATTCTATGTATTTTTAGGGGCAAATGCGATTGAAATAGTCGCGCTGTGGTTACATGACGTCATTGCTATTTTAGAGCTGCTCTACCGGTTACAAGGTATAGTCAAAATCCATACCGTAGAGCAAATTCATACCGTTTATACCGTATACCGTTTATACCGTCCACCCCTAAAATGGAGTATTGAACCGTTTTTAACAGCTGAGTATTGGGTGGGACATTCTGATTTAAGAACTTTCTAAATAAAATAGAAAGTCCCAAAATAGTTAATTTCTGACTGCTTGTATTAATTGATCAAAAGTAGCCATGTGCAGTAATATAGTTATATAATAATAAAGCAATGTCGATTCTGTTCTTAACACTTTGATTGCCACGCAGTATGCCCATCATTCTACCCAGTCTGCCACAGATGTAAGCCTATGGAGATGTTTACCTTCTTTGCAGGGCTATAACTTTTTAAATATTATAGCTATATTGACATTACTATGGCCCATTCAACATCGGGTATCTATCGTTCCGGATGTGGGAACGTTATATTTTTTCATTCATACATTGTTGTGTTAATACCGTCGAGAATATAAGTATGTTTTAAGCTTTTCTGCTGTAATTCCAAAAACACGAGTTATAGGCCCTGAAGCATATGATAGATTATCGATTGGCGTTTCTTTCCTATACACACTATATAAAAAAATTCAAATTTATATGATCGGTATACATTATGCTTCATCATGCGTGAAGGAAATGGGGGGGGGGGGGTCGTTTATAATTCGTTGATAGTCGGTAACGGCTTTATTTAGTATGGGTTGATACATTGATCAGATGGATTGCACACAAAGAAATGGACAATCAAGCTGAAAATAACGTTATATTCCTCTTACCGCTCGCCGATGAGACTGGAGGAAAAATATTCCAATTATTTGACGCCGATCTGCTAGATCCATTTCCCGTTTGTATGACGCAATAAATGCCGAAATCATATAGATTATTGCGCTTCGAAAGCGATCCCAATGTACTCGATTGTGTGTCTCGATCCACGTAACAAGATAGTAGTGTTGTCAAAAATATGGAAAAATCGATACATATCGATTCTGAATATTTAAAACTGTTTCAATACTCATTTCCCGAAATATCGATATTTAATTATTCATAATAAAAATAAAAAATAAAATTTGTATAAGGAAGTTGCATTGTTCATTTCAATACCTGTAATAGTACAGTAGTCCACACACAGACATGTGCATTCAGTTAAGTCGGAATATGACTGTAATACAAACAGTTCAGTTTGTCAGGTACATGCAACACAGATTACAGTGTTTACTAGGGCTGTCTTAAATGCTTCGAAGCTTCGTTCGATGGCACAAGCTTCGAACATTAAAAAAAAATCGAAGTTTATAAAAAAAAAAGAAGAAAAAAAAAATCAAATTGTTTTATTTTATTTTTATTTTTACTTCGTGTGTGTGTGTGTGTGCATGGGGCCATTGGGTGGGGCCGGGGGACAAATACACTGGAGGAAAGTAACCCAGCTCAGCACTGCCCAAATTATATCATCACTATTGCCTGTTTGAAGGATATCATCCTCAAACACATATACATCACCTACACGCCTATTCTCAGTCCTTGCCCCACAATGGTGGAATGAACTACCCACCCCAGTTAGGACAGCCGAATCCCGTCCAATCTTTCGCCGCCGACTAAAGACGCACTTCTTCAACCATTATCTGAAAAAAAAGAAAAGAAAAAAATCTAACCCTAACTAACCTTACTGTCATGCACTTGTCCTAATAAACTAACCTACACTTTAACACGCAACACTTTGATGAATATTGTTACTCAGCTGATAGAGTTGTATCCTTCCTGATGACCTGTCGTACAGAACTTGTAAGTCGCTTTGGATAAAAGCGTCAGCTAAATGACTAAATGTAAATGTGAATGTAAATGCCTTGTAGAATTCCACACATAAGAAAGAAAGATACTGGGATGAATAAACAAAATAGGAAATAAAATGTAGAAATGCATGCAATACATAAATAAATATGAATATCCATATATGAAACATTTAGATAAGGTGCTACTGAGATGTTTTGGTGAGTTCTTTGTTTTTTTGTGGAAGTAGCCCTTCTTAAAAATGCATGAACATTCACTGATAATTGGTCTGTAGTGGAGTCTACAAGGTCTACATTGCCGGACCATGTAGAATCCGGACCTTGTAGACTGACATAATTCTGTGCATAGTTTAGTCTACACAGGCCATATTTCAAATAATCAAAATCTTACTTCATTCATCTTAAACATTCTTGATTTGGGGGATTGGTAGTTCCCATGAAATCTGAAGTTGTTCAAACGACAACAGCGATCCACCTTGAATTAAATCACACAGCCGTGTTGGCTGCGTCACAGTCACGAAAGGGGCTACTTAATTCATTCATCCAATCCACTTTATTTATAGAGCACATTTAAAAACAACAAAGTTTACCAAAGTGCTGTACAAGTCCCACAACATAAAAAAAAAATGTATTCGAAGCTTCGAATTAAAATCGAAGCTCGGCCCAGAAGCTTCGATTGCCAAAAAAAAATTCGAAGGTCAGCCCTAGTGTTTACATCTGTCTGCTTGAGAAAATACCATGTTCTGCAATAAAAATGATTGAAGTGAGATGAACAGTTATTTTTAAATGTGTGATCTATGAAATATTGATCCCAACAACGGATTTTTTTTTAAGATACTTATAACAATTCGATAATTATCGATAAATAAAATAAAATTATCATATCGTTATCGCGATATGATTTTTTCCATATCGCCCAGCCCTAATATATATATATATATATATATATATATATATATATATATATATATATATATATATATATATATATATATATATTTTTTTTTCTTTTTTTTGCACCACCTATCTTTGTGAAAGTGGCTTCTCAGCTCTGGTCCAGCTGAAGACAAAGCAGAGGAACAGATTGGACATTGAGCATGACCTCAGAGTTGCTTTGTCTACCATCACCCCAGACTTTGAGACTCTTGTCACTTCAGGAGCAAACAACATCCCCAGTTATTCCATTAGTTCCCTGGGATGTTAAGCTAAGAAGTCTGCTAAGAAGGATTTATTATTATTATTATTATTATTATTATTATTATTATTATTATTATTATTATTATTATTATTATTTATTTCATTGTGTTTTTAGCCCTAGTTGCACTTTTGTTGCAACCCCAGTTATCCCATTAGTTCCCCCAAACGTACTGTCGGTCTGTTATGTTAAGCTAAGAAGTCTGCTAAGAGCCCGGAAAAGGAGCCGCGCCCACAGGAAGCAGAGATGGAGGGTGTGACAGAAATAATCGTTAGATTAGTCGACTAATCGAAAAAATAATCGACAGAAATAATCGTTAGATTAGTCGACTAATCGAAAAAATTATTGACAGATTAGTCGACTACCAAAATAATCGTTAGTTGCAGCCCTACTACTGTCTGTACATTGTCTTTTGGTGAGAAAATACAAATAACGTTGGTTGGGAATTGTACTACCGGTTAGCTTACAAGGTTCCAAAAACTATTTTATTGGCATCCCCTGCCCCCACTCCTAACGCGACACCCGACAAGCCGGGGTTGTAAAACATTCATCACATTTGTAATTTTGGCTGGTTGTGCAACTGAAGTCTTTTACCGTCGGTGAGCCTGTGGTCTGCCGTTGTTCAATCAGCGTGTTACATAAACGTAAACGTTCCTCATCAATGGCACTCGTAGCTCCACGATCAGCCAGTGCAAAGTTTGTCAGCAGTAGTAGAGGAACAAACCTCATCTCAAGTCAACAATCTGCTGTAGTAAGATGGATTGATCTGATAGTTATAGTAAGAGATGGATTGATCTGATAGTTATAGTAAGATATTTATTGATTTGGTGTAGGGATGCCCCGATCGATCGGCCACCGATCGTTATCGGCCGATAATCAGTATAAATATGCGATCGGTGATCGGTGATAATGCTTTATTTTCGCCGATCGTCAAAGCCGATCTCATTCGCTGAGTTCTGTCTCAGACACCGGGTGGTGCGGGGTCTGCTCCTCCCTCCCGCACGCATGTAAACACGGGTCTAGTCTAGTGAGACGGGACACGGGAGGACGGCGTCAGCGTCTCCCTGAGCTAACGTTAGCTTAGCTACCGTTACAAAATAACCCAGTCAACTATTCACTTTTAGTTTAATACATGATGAGGCATTGTCTAACAGAACGGTATCTAGCCGGCCAGCTACCGATAGCTCCTGATATCAACAAACGCTCCAGCAAGTATAGTAGAGATGTGTATGATACATGATACCTGTTAGCTGTTAGCTGTTAGCTCACGTTAGTTCACTGTTCAAAACGAAATGTCCCATTGAACTAAATAATTCACTGAGGCGTTGTATTAACGTTATATATCCGGCTAGCAGTAGCTACAGATAGCTCCTGATAGCAATGTCTTATAACACTGATTCGATGCGTATTCGAGCTGAGGGCTTGTTGAGCACAGTTAAGTAACGTTATACCAATAGGGTCCAGGTGCAGCTCCGGAGAATCCTGGCCGTAGCTCTGCTCGAGGCTACTCGAGTATAGGTCCAGCTGCAGCTCCGGAGAATCCTGGCCATAGCTGGAGGCTACTAGAGTACACACAGACAGTGGAGCTTGTTGCGTGGTGGCGATGTCTCGCAGATAATACAAGTACAAGTCTAATTATATAATATATATATTTTATAAAAAAAAAAAAAAAAAAAGTTATATAAAATACATTTTAATTTCTTTTAATCAAAAACGATCGGTATCGGCCGATATGGCTCACGGTGATCGGTATCGGTGGCAAAAAACATGATCGGGGCATCCCTAATTTGGTGGTTATTGGATCCCTACGTTGGTTACAGTTGATTTGCTAATGAGCTAGAGATTCAACAAGGCGGCTTACGTTAACTGGAGGACGTGCCAACAGTGTTTTGGGGGAATGCATGTTATGGGCTTCTAGCTAACGTAACATTTATGTGTGTCTGTTGTTGTCGTCCGTCCCCCTGCGTGTTCACACCTATTCACTGTGTCAACTCGCCATCAAACGTTTTGGGGAACAAACCTTTATGGGCTTCTAGCTAACGTAACGTTCCTGCACTCGTATGCTTGCTAGTCTTTTTCCCCTCTGCGTGTGTATGTGGGCTGGACGGTGGACAATGCGAGTGAACAAAGTTTTTATTATTATTTTTGAATGTGGTTGCTATTTGGCTTGTAACTGAGCCTGTCAAAAAACATAAAAAATTTCTCCTTTCTATATTGTATACTTTCTATACCGTCTATACTGTATAAATTCTATACTGTATACCTTCTAGGGGTGTAACGATGCGACCTCACAACGATTAAATTAAATTACGATTCTTCAGGCAACAATTCAATGCATCATGAAATCTCTTCGTTTGACCACGATTCGATTTGATAAATTTTCTATCAGTTAATTCCCCAAAAAAAGTTGAATACACAAATGTGGCTGGGGGAACTGATTCACTCAGCATGAATGGACTATAGGGCAGTAAAAACAATACATGGAAAAAAAGATGTGAAAAAAAAGATAAATTTCTTTCTTTTTTCGATTCTAACATTTTCAAATAGATGCAGTTGAATCGTCGCATTAGGATCAATGCATTTTGATGCATCGTTACACCCCTAATACCTTCTATACTGTCTGTACTGTATACTGTCTATACTGTATACTTCTATACTGTCTGTCTATACCAGGTGTTGGCAATGCCGGAGCTTATATCCATCTTTGTAGCCTCTCTGCCAGCTCTATTTGTCTATGGAGATGTTCACCTTCTTTGCAGGGCTATAACGTTTTAAATTGTATTGCTAAATTGACATTACTATGGCCCATTCAACATCAATTATCTATCGTTCAGGATGTAGGAACGTTTTACTTTTTCATTCACACAATAATACGGTCTAGAGTATAAATATGTTTTTATCGTTTTCTGCAGTATTTCATATAACGTGAGATATAGCCATGAATGCATATATTAGATCATCAAATGCAGTTTGATACCGATCGACGCCAGATAAAAAATTTCAACTGTACACGGTCCTAGACGTGTTGACTGATCATCTGCGGTTGACCGGAGGGGGGGGGGGGTCGTTTATAATTCAATGACCGACGTTAAATGATTTATGTAGTATGGGTGATATATAGATCAGAGCAGTTTGTATAGAAAATGGTAAAGAAAAATGCTGAAACTCACCCCAGTCTCCTCTTACCGTTGGGTGATGAGCGTGGAGCAAAAAGATTGCTATTATGGGATGTTGATCTAGGTGATCCAGTTCCGGTTTGTATAATACTAATACACGTCCAATCATGTTGTTTATTGAGTTATGGCAACGGATCGATATGCACGGTGTCTGGATAGAGTCCCGCGAGCGATAGCGAGTGGCCCGACAGAATAGGGGACGGACTAAGCACTTCCGGCCACTTCCGGTTTTGGCAACTCGCCGATCGGCCACCAGCTGGCGGTATTGAAGCGTTGCAGAGTTGAGCGGAGTCCTACAACACCAGCAAAGACTCCGTGGGTGAAATGTGAATACCATGACGAAAATATGAAATATTGATCTCAAAGACGCCGTAACCCGTCATTGGCAGATTACGCATGGCGAGGAAAGACGTGTAAACACGTCATCGGCGGAGAAAGGGTTAAGTTTGGCCTCGGGCCAAATTTCTTCCAAGCCATTATATGGCGGGCCAGAACCAAAAACAATGGCGATTTGAATAAATTGATGTGAAAATGTTTTCACTCTGACAAACCACCTTATGACATACATTTGTGGTGCAGAAAATGGATCAAAATAAACGAGCTGCATAGGTTGCATAATAAACTGTAAATGAGCAGTTTTTTTTCTACTTTCCATTATTAGGGATGCCCCGATCATGTTTTTTGCCACCGATACAGATCACCGATCGTCTATGAGCCATATCGGCCGATACACTGCCGATACCTCGTTTTTGGTTTTATAATTTTTATTTTTTTTAATAATAATAATTAAAAAAATTATAAAATATATATATTATATAATTATTAGGGCTGACCTTCGATTTTCTTTTTGGAATTCGAAGCTTCGGGGCCGAGATTTTTTATTCGAAGCTTCGAAATAATTTTTTTTAAATAAAACATTATAAATATATATTTTTTTATGTTGTGGGACTTACAGCACTTTGTTCAACTTTGTCAGTGCTGTAAAGTTTAAACCTTTTAAAATCTTAGACAAACTAAACACTTTGCTTCCATGAAATATTGTAAGCCGTCATTTGAGGCTTTATAAAAGCAGCACAATGAACACAAATCTGTCAGTGCCGAGTCCGACCTCATCTTAAATAACAAGCATTGCTTGTTGTAATTAACAAAGGGAGGCAGAGTTGATTTTGCAAAAAAATCATATATATATATATATTTATTTTTTTGCATAATCAAATTTTATTTTCATATTCGAATCCCATGCCCATTCGAAGTATTTAAGACAGCCCTAATAATTATACTTGTAGTTAGAGTTGTTCCGATACCGATACCAGTATCGGAAATGCCGCCGATACTGCCTAAAATGCTGGTATCGGTATCGGCGAGTACACGTAAATTCTAGCCTCCGATCCCATGATGTAATTTATCTCCTGCCGAGTCCTGCGGAGAGTGAGGATTATAAAATGAACATGTTTTAAAGTGTGATGCTGTGTCATTTTAACAGCAGATACACTTTCTTAAATTCCATTGTCCCCGACAGTGCGGTGTGACGGGGAGCTCGGACGGGATGTGTTTTGCTGGTGTTATGATAGCATTAGCTGGAAAGATAGCTAGTTGGAACAACATCCGCTTTAACGTTACATCAAATCAGATGATCGCCTGTCCTATCTCCAGGACCTAACACTGTCCGTGACCGTCTATCAACAATAATGCACCCACGGTGAATTGTATTTAAGTTAAGTAGCTACTGACTAGCGTTAGCTGACTATTACTAACGTTATCAAATGTCAATGCGGGAAGACGAGCTAGGTCAGTTAGCTTAGCTTGATAACGTTACCGTGTCTAAAGTTGGTGCTATTAATCCAGCAATAATGGCTGCAGACCTGCAAGCAAAGTACAGCAAGTGCCAAAGGATAAGAGTCTGAGGCGGAGTTTCAAAAGAGAATGTTGAATATTTATTTTGCATCAAAAATCACAACATGAACGTTCTATCTGCCACTAGCTTACAGACTGAATAGGGTATATCTGCAGAGCCACTGAGCACCGAGTGCAACACCGTTTAATGTCCGTGTGGATAATTGGAGTAGGGTATATCTGCAGTGCTGCAGCCCATACTCATTGATTAATGATACTAATACAAATCTATACAATCACCTGTTGTTGAATAAATACCATTACTTTATTACTAAAAAACAGTATAACAGTATCTGTAAAAAATTTAAAAAAAATTATAATTTATATATATATTTTTTTTTTTTTAATGCACTGGTATCGGATAAATATCGGTATCGGCCGATACCCAAAGCTTAGGTATCGGAATCGGATCGGAAAGGGAAAAATGGTATCGGAACATCTCTACTTGTAGTTGTATTATCTGCGAGACATCGCCAAGTCAAAATGCTTGCTATCTGCAAACAGCTCCACTGTCTGTGTGTATACTCTGCTTTGGTCAAATCACATTCAGCATGCCCTCAGCGTCCCCAGTCAGAGCGATAGTTCAACTTGACTAACAGGGTCTGAAACGTATGTGTTCAGTTATGCCGCTAAGGCGTCAGCTAATGGGGATCCGTTTAAATAAACAAACACACACATATGGGACACGTTGATATATAGGTGAAAACAGCTCTGATTATCCCCATACTGGTAAAATAGATTCCTTACCCAGATGTTCTCCAAAAAGATTATTCCAATTCATGATCGCCATTCCAAATATCGATCGCGTTTATTGATCCAACGCTGGGTGGTCGAAAGACCTATTCCACGCTGTTCTGATGGTGGGCGATGACTGCAATAGGCTTGGATTACATGCCTGACAAGTAAAATGTGGAATCCGGACAATTTTTTCCCCCATGCATTTCATTCAGTCCAGTCCAATGGGGTGCAGTACCATCCGGAGAGACGATAGGGGGCGGTATTTTCCCTGTTCGAGCTCAGACAGATTCCCACTGGTAACGTGAGGCTAGATTGATGAAAAATTAATGGAAATCGATAATAAAAAAAAGGTTGGCATGAACTAACAGGAAATCTCGTCGCTGGCACTCAAAGTGTTAATGTCAATGGCACAATACATGTTTTCAAACTCTCTTTGGGTGTTTGAAATTCATGGGGACTGGGGAGTATATGTCTCTGATATCTTGGTACAGTGGGCAGGTTGTTAGAAAGTGTAGCTCAGTTTCCACATCGGCTCTGTCTGACATGGCTGTTAGCCTAGCCACAGAGCGTCTTTAGAGGAGAGGCTCCGATTTAATCCGGGACACAATGGGACACTGGCTCTGTTCATGGTCCCGAATGGATTCCAGCTTCATTTATTTACTACAGATGACAAACGTGTTGTTTCTGTTTTTCTTTTTACATACTTGTGCCACACGGAACAACTCATCACTACAGCCCAGCATCATATTACTGTAGCCACTACTAGAAACACTACTGTCTATCACCAAACTTCCACTCTTCTCGAAACGTTCTTTTGTTATGTGCGCTCTCTGCCGCGGTGGGTTTTATTTTTAGCTGTCTGCTTACTCCTTCGATAGTTTCACATATTTGTAACCCGTTTAACGTTCTTAAGCTAACGTTAGCTAATAGTCCGACATAATGTTAGCTCCTAGGGCTACAGTGCAAGCCGGCACAACTCAGGACAGAAGAGTAGAGGATGTGTCGTCGGTAAACAAGCCACACACTTCTAAAGAGAAGCACACAGTGAGTGTGGAGCGAAAAGAACAGCTAGAATACTCAATCAGCAGCAGAGTAGTTCATTGCTGCTAGTTTGTTTGTTTCTTTAACACATCCTGCGCCAAAAACGAGTTTACTCGTTATTGCCCGCCAATCTAATAACGCCAACAATGAGTTTACTCGTTTTTATGATCGTTATTTCCTTTATTCGCTATTGGCATTCATAATTCATCCAGGAAGGCTCCGGGAGCCAGCTGGACCCTGTCTGATATTTCAACGCCTCAATACCGCCGCCTGGTGGATTTCGGCGAGTTGCACTCCACTCTAAACCGGATGTGGCGCTCTGTGCATCAGGGAAAATCCTCCGGCAGAGATATCTTGTTATGTTGATCAAGACAAACACTCGAGTGCATTTGATCGCTTTCGAGACGCAATAATGAATATGCTTTCGGCTAGGGCTGGGTGATATAACGATAACGATAAATATTGCAATATATTTTAATACTCTATATCGAAAAGAGATTTTTTTTGGGTGACCTGCAACAGGGCAGTTTTAAAACCAGAGACAGTGGACAGACTTGTCTTTCTTGCCTGCAACTTAAAGTAATGGCGTTGTTTGTCCAAATGACAATACTGACCAAATTGAGATTTCTTTTTCTCTTGTCTATTTATTTTGTTTGCTTTCTAATTCTAATTACAGTTTGAAGGGGCGCCCTCGTGGCGCATACCATAGTGCCTCGCGCACCTACGCAGCCGACCCGGGTTCGATCCCAGCTCCCGTCGTTATTTGTCACATCTCCCCACCTCTCCTCCCGTTCGCCCTCTCCTCTGTCGCTCCTGCGTGACCAATAAAGCTGTAAAAATGCTAAAAAATTATAAAAAAAATTAAAATTAAATACCGTCTGTACACAGTACTAGGCTATGTGTGCTAGCAGAGCTAGACTCCAGTCACCAGTCACGGTGCACATGTGCGGTGGTTTGTCCGCCAAAAAAGCGCCAAAAGATAGAAAAGAAACTAGCAGAGCCAGAACTGTTGTACCGATACCGGTATCGGTTAAAATGTGAACGGTACCCATCCCTACCGATCGCCTAGAATACTTTTTGCGATGCCTCATTCAGTATGCAGTAAAGGAATATAGCATCAGCCAATGGACATATCGATCTACCAGATGGTGATCAAATAACTGGAAAATTCTTTTTGGAATCCAACCGGCCACAGGTAAGAGCGATTTGACGTCAATTTCAGCCTGATCGGGCCTTGTTCTCATAGCCAACCCCCTGATCAGCGTATGTTGTTGTAATAACGCATGCCGTTATTGGTAATCAATAATCAGAAACGACTTCCCCCCCCCCCCCCCCCCCCCTCATGCATTCATGGTGGAACATGATACCGATCATATGCATTTCGATTTTTAACTAGCTTGTGTAGGGACAAAACTCCAATCAATTTAACGTTATTAGCTTAGCGCCTTATAACTAGCTTTGCAGAAATTATCCAAGATCATTCCCATATAACGCTCCTATTCATTAGGCTATAAAACAAGAACGTATTGATGAAAAAATTATTTCTTTATGGCATATTGAAGGAAAGGTTTATACTGTCAATTGACGATGACAATGGATACATAGCTATAATAGAAAATATAGATTTAGCTCTACAAACAACGTCACGCACAGTGAAAAGTTGTAATGAAAAGCTGGCATCCTAGAGTGGGGCCCGTCTAATCTAAGGCCCGTGTATTTTATTTTTTTTGCAAAATCAACTCTGTCTCTCTTTGTTAATTACAACAAGCAATGCTGTTTGTTATTTAAGATGAGGTCGGACTCGGCACTGACAGATTTGTGTTCATTGTGCTGCTTTTATAAAGCCTCAAATGACGGCTTACAATATTTCATGAAAGCAAAGTGTTTTGTTTGTCTAAGATTTAAAAAGGTTAAAAAACTTTACAGCACTGACAAAGTTGAACAAAGTGCTGTACAAGTCCCACAACATAAAAAAAAAATTTATATATATATCTCGAAGCTTCGAATTAAAATCGAATCTCGGCCCGAAGCTTCGAATTCCAAAAGAATATTTGCCGGCCCGTTCTGTGGAGCGGACTGGACTATTGAGAAACTATAGGAATTTTCCATTGGTTCTCCCAGTCCATGTGACAATTTCGAGCATTTCCATCGGTTATAGTGACAGACATAGATACATGATAAATAGATGGATACAGCTGATTAGATGCAGTCCAGAGAAAACAAACAATCTAGATATTTCAAGATTCTATTCTTTACTTCTGCGCACTGACGGAGAGATACACAACATTTTGAGATGATAATCTAAGCGAGTCTTTATCACAAACGAATTCAAAGATATTTAATGTTTTGCAAAACATGTCTAGTGTTGCACCCGGCTTTAGAAGGTTAACTCATTCAGCGCCAGAGCTTAATCCGCGAGATGGCGCTAAAACGCCACCGCTTTAATCAATGGGGGGACTGCGAGATTTAAGAGTGCTTAAAATACATTTTTTTTTTAATCCGCTTTTCTCCTCCTGTTTTTCTGTGTTTTTCTCCCATCCCAATTTAGCGTGCCAATTTCCCCCCTCCCCTTCCTGGTCGTTGCTCGCATGTGCCCCCCACTGGTCGGTCTAGGGAGGGTTGATAGATACTATCACATGTCCCCTCCGATACATGCGGAGTCAGCCAGCCACTTCTTTTCACCTGCCAGCGCGGACTCTCATTGGTGAGGTGTAACGTGTGGGAGGTCACACTACCCTCACCATCTCCCTTCCTTGCTGTGCAGGGCCTGCAGGCGCCCTGACCGACCTGTAGGAGTCGCTATTTACAACGACCAGATTACCACCCACCGGCTTCCCTCCCGCTGACTCTGCCAATTGAGCCAGTATGACGGCCGGCCAAGCCGGAGGCAACGCTGACAGCCGGATTCGATACCAGTCTCTCACGTTGGTGACGAGCGCTTAGTCCGCTGCGCCACCCAGCCGCCTTCTGCTTAAAATATATCTTAAATGATAGCTATGGGTCTAATACACCCGTCGATTATCAGTGAGTTGCTTCCAGTCAACATGTACAAAACGGATTGTTTTTTCATAGGTACATTTCCGTTTTATACCGTTTTGAATACGAGTAAAGTTTTGGTGGTTTCTAGTAATCCCAGGAAAAGACGCGATAATAGCGCTTTAGTGGAATACACAAAACGCATTGTAATTTTTCGCCTGATTATCGAATCTTCCTGAAATCCACGCTAGATCATCATTATTATCCTTCCTTGTGCAAGAATGAAAAGAGCCCTGGACCGCGGGGCTCTCCCCCCCCCCCCCCCCCCCTCCTGCCACCAACGGCACACAGCTACACATACACACACAGAGACAGCGTCGATCGGGGTAGAAATAAATATCAGATCAACGATCAAATTTATATATAGTGTTCTTACCTTGTATCTGATGTCATGCAAAAGAAATAATCCAATTATCTGATCGCCATTCCAAATACTGCTCGTGGAGGTCCGTACCACATTACCGACCATTACACACTGACGGGCGGGTGGGGTTACTGTTCAATGCTATCATTGCAAAAGCCTACCTCGCCTGAGCACCTAAACCCCGCCTGCACGTCTCGGATCGTCCCAGAAAAGAAACAACACCATTCCCAATGGGGTGCAATACCAGCTGGAAGGCGTAGGCGGCGGTATTTGCCCTTTTGCAAGCGCAGACCCATTCCCAACGATAACATCAGGCTGGATGGAAGTAAATGAATGGATATCGCTAATAAAAGAAATAATGATTAAAACCCGACTATAATTGGGTTCCGGCGCATAACGGTCTGCGAGTTAACCCGACTATCATTGTGACTGGCGCTGAATGAGTTAAAAGCCAAATTGTATTTTTAATCGTCGTCGTAATTCTTATATACCTAATGTATCACGTCTTCTTGAAGCAGATTTAGCTTTTTTTGCTCCGATTTGATGTCAGTTTAATTGCATTGTTGTTACTGTTCACAACAGTTTGAATGACTTACTGAACCGGTGTTTTAATTTCATACCACACTTGCACTGCTTGTTTGCAGCATGTCGCGGCACTTTGCTCTCGTCTGTCGCCTCCGGGTTGCATTTTTCGCAGATCATCCAAATACATTGTTTGAAAGTTGAATTTGCTGCCGTTCGATCGTCACCACACTCAACCTATTGCGTGCTTCGGGTCTCGAGTTGCAACGAAATATCCAGCGAACTTCATTTGACAAGCCGTTCCGATGGGTGACCACGTTTCAGCACCAGGCGCTGTCCACCGACTTTATTCATGTTGAGCAAGCGCTACATTGCACATATACCTGTTATTCACTCTCTCAACATGGATAAAACAAAGTAGAATAAGCATTCTTTAGGTGGTGGTAGTTTCTCTGTTTGGACATTATAGCTTAAATATATAGCCTAGCCTATAGTCAGTCTGAGATATATATATATAAATAAATACCGGGGTGTTGGTGTTTGTGGTGTTTTTATTTTCTACTTGGTATCTTGTATTTTGTATTTATTAGTTGCGTTTTGGTCTGTATTTATTATTTCTTATCTTCTCATTATTATTATTATTGTTGTTGGTGTTGTCAAAAAAGAATTATATATAAAAAATATATCTCTATAAATACATATTCTCAAAATAATCTTGATTATTGCTGGCGGGCCAATTTCGGACCACGGATCTCCTATTGCAGACCACTGGTATATACTGTGGTAAAAGCTGTGGATCGTGGCGCCCCAGTGGCGAACCACATAGCGCGCTCAGCCGCGACACGGGCGACCCGGGTTCGATTCCCGAATCCGTCGTTATTTCCCGAATGTCTTCCCCCCACTCTGTCTCCCATTTTTCCTCTGTCTCTCCCTACTGGACTGCCCAGTAGTAATAAAGCGATAAAACGCCAAAAAATGGATCGTATTGGTACTCCGTATCGGATGAAAAAAGTTACCGCTGTGTCCCTACTAGGCTTTAAGTCATCAAAACACACATTTATTGATATCTCGTAAAGTTCAGTCACTGCCTAATAGCAGCAGAGAAGTCTGCATGTTTGGCAGTCTTTGTCATAGGGTGTATATATATGTGTTAATGTTGTTAATGCTTCATTGGGGTCCTAACCAATTACTGTTGTTTCTTCACTATTAGACGGCCAATGGGAACGTGGAAGCTAAAGTGGTGTGTCTGTTCAGAAGGCGGGACATCTCGGGCAACCTCAACACTCTGGCTGACAGCAATGCAAGTGAGTACCATTATTAGACCCAGTAGACCAAGACCGGCTACTATATATCTCACTTGTGATGACTGGTGTCTCGCTCAAGACCGGCTACTATATATTTCACTTGTGATGACTGGTGTCTACAGTCTCGCTCACCTGTTCTTATTCAGACAGGCCACCTCTCCTTGTTGTTGCTAGGTACATACCCCTGCTGTTGTCCTTGACCAAGGCTTCAGAACTGGAGTTGGTCCCTGGGCGCTGGACTGTGGCCGCTCCACTGCTCCTAAATAGTTAGGATGGGTTAAATGCAGAGGACAAATTCCTGATAATAATGGTAATAGAGGGATTGTAATTGTTGAAATAAAAGGTGGTCGGCAGGTGGGGTTTTTGGGATGGCTGGTTGAACATTTTCTTTGCATTCAGGGTCCAACAATAAGGTTGCTCTGGAGACCTGGTGCCAGTATATAAACTCATGCAGGCCAGTGAACTAGTCAGTCACAAACCTGTCTTCTGGCAGGTCGTAACACATTCGGGGCCAACCACGTATATATACGTGTTTCGGCTCCAACGCTTGACGGCCAACCACGTGTATATATACGTGGCAAGGTTGTTTTGGCTTTTATTCCATTGTAATATCCTACTCAATGTCACCGAGCGGCACTGCAGATTTACCCTACTCTTGGAATTCGGAAAAGTGCATTACCGGCCAGATCCTCATAGGGGCGCTGTCTCGATAATGCAGTGTTCCCTGTTACAGACCGGTGTTTTTTTATTTTTTATTATGAATGGGCTTTTCTGTTAGCCTAAAGCTATGCGTGTAGCCGATGGCCTGGAATAGTTTTTGGGACGCTGAATTCAGTATGCAGTAAAGGAATATATCAGCAGCCAATGGACATATGGATCTACCAGATGGCGATCGATAACTGGGAAATCCTTTTTGGGATCCAACCGGCCACAGGTAAGATCGATTTGACATAAATTACAGCCCGATCGGGCCTTGCTCTCATAGCCATCTACCCGGTCAGCGAATAAGGCTACTGAGGCTAATGCCGTTATTGGTAATCAATAATCAGAAACGACGTCCCCCGCCCCCCCTTTCATGCATTCATGGTGGACCATGATACCGACAATATGCATTTTGAGTTTTAGCTCTAGCTTGTCTATAGCCGAAACGCCATTCGATTTAACGTTATTAACTTAGCGCCCTATAACTCGCTTTCCAGGAAATACCCCAGAACATTCTGCTATAACGTTCATATTCACGACGCTATAAAATGGGAACGTAATGATGAAAAATGTATTTATTTAAGGCATATTGAAGGGACGGTTTATAGTGTCAATTGACGATGAGAATGGACAGATGGCAATAATATAAAGTATAGATTTAGCTCTACAAACAGCCTCACGCACAATGAAAGTTTGTTTTGATATGCTTGCTGTATAGAGTGGGATTAGACTGATCCCAATGGCCCCGAATGTGTTAAGGTGCAAGGATTTAGCTTGCAAATGGGAAACATTTAGAAACATGTTTGAATAACGGTTAGTCTAGTTTTTACTTTTATTTCAGTTAAAGCAACAACATATTTTGAACAAAATATATTATTGTCATATTGGTTGTGAATGTGATACCTTCATGTGTGTGACGTGTTTGTATACAGGTGCAGCTCAATAAATTTGAATATTGTGGAAAAGTTCATTTATTTCAGTAATTAAATTCAAAAAGCAAAACTCTCATAGATTATATATTCATTACACAAAGTGAAATATATATTTCATGCCTTTATTTGTTTTAATTTAGATAATTATGGCTTACAGCTCATGAAAACCCCAAATTCAGTATCTCAGAAAAAGTTTATATTACATAGACCAATCAAAATATATATATTTTTTATATAGAAATGTAGGCCTACTGAAAAGTATGTTCACTCAGTACTTAGTTGGGGCTCCTTTTGCACAAATTACTGCATCAATGTGGCAAAATAAATGGACTTTTCCACGATATTCTAATTTATTGAGCTGCACCTGATGCGTGTGTGTAAACAATTGGGACCATTGGTGAAAGAATTGGTAGCCATTCTAGCCAACCAAGACCACATTTGCCGTAAAACCTGTCACTTCCAGTTTGTCCGTTAGCTTCCGCCTCACAGCATGGAGACTGTTTTGATGACTAGAGGAGAAGCTGAGAAGCCTTGCTAACGCTGAACATGAAGTTATTTTTGTTGATAAAAGCATGTTTTGTTTAGAAAGGCTTCCTTTGTGCCGTAATGCCTTTGGCAGAACTCTGGCCAAACATGTGTTATTATTACTATATTATTATAATCTCATGACTTATGCAATTTTCAATGAATATAAACAACATAAGGAATATTAGCATCATTTTTAGTGGACTGGAGGAATGAGTCAACGTTAATAGTTTAAAGGAACACGCTAACATTTTGGGAAATTAGCTTACCGTCTTCTCCAGAGAGAGACAAGAAGATAGATACCAGTTTCCTCTCTGTGCGTTCAGTAGAAAGCTATCTGGCTGCATGTTAGCCTAGCTTAGCACAATGAATGGAAGCGGACATGACCGGTTAGCCTAGGCATTGTCCAACTAACACCTCTCCCGAAGGCTAACCGGCACGGTCCGCTTCCATTCATTACGCTAAGCTAGGCTAACGTGCAGCCAGATAGCTTTCTACTGAACGCACAGAGAGGAAACTGGTATCTATCTTCTTGTCTCTCTCTGGAGAAGACGGTAAGCTAATTTCCCCAAATGTTGGCGTGTTCCTTTGATAGTTTAAAATGCATAATTTGAAATCTCGCTTTGAAATCCTGCATGAGTTGTTCCAGGAAGACAATGGAAGCTGTGGAGCATGAGGGCATAAGGAGGATTCTAAGTATGTTAGTATGCTAACGTTACCATGGAAAGTTTGTTGCATTGGGATACAGCCCAAGTGTATTGGTGTAGACGGGTGAAACCAGAGCTTATGGAAAACAATAACATCATGACTATCACTGATGTCCACACAGATATTTTTGGGTACATCTGTATTACGAGTTTGGTTGCAAATTGTAAGCATGTTTCCCAGGGTTAGAAAAAAAAAAAAAAAAAATCAAGGGCTTTTTATGCCCCCCATAATTGATTTTCGGGGGCTTTTTTTTTTATTTCGGGGGCACTGAATTTTTATGATAAACGGTAGGGGTGGGACGGTTCACAAAATGGACGGTTTGGTTTGTATCACGATTTTGGGGTCACTGTTTTCAGTTCGATATACGTTAATCTTTATTAAAAAAAAATTTAACACTCAAATCTAAACATGCTTCTCATTTATTAAAAATAAAATAAAAGGTTTACAGTGTTTACAGCCTTAAATAATGTTTGGCACACAAGGACCGAACTGACTGAAAAATATATTGTCCAAAGTATTAACTTAGTGCAAACAAACAATATGCTCAGCCAGCACTAGACTTTCCTTTCTTTAATATAAACACACAAAAACAATGTCAACCATGTTTAAATTCCCTGATTGTCAGTTCTTAATGGAAAGATTCGTTTTCTGCTTGAAATTATTATGTTTCTGTCTACATTTATTTAGACTAACATTATTTAAATATTGAGTGACTGTGCAACTGTGGTGGATTACGTAATTCGGTGAGTTGGAACTATCTATGGGTTGGCGCGGGTCCCCACGGACATTTTAGCGTGTGGCACCTTCAGCTCCGGTAACGTTAGGAGGAGTTCATAACATCAACATGCAGTGGGACAGCGGTAATAGTCCCGGTTGGAGTTAGTAAAACACAGTTGTATGTTAGCCTTCTTGGATGTTGAATAAACGCCTATCATTGTCTTTAAACACCCCGCCTCTCAGACTCCCATTTCCTCCTCTGCTACAGTAGCTAGTAGTAGCTACGGTGGCATTTCATTGACTGTACAGTATTAGCTTGCGGGCTGCGTCGGGCTACCATAGTTAAAACGTGCGTTGTGTTTACAAACTGCTAACGCTATGGCAAGATGTGTGTATGCCTATGTAATGTTAATGGCTATGTTTTTAAAGTCGTAATGAACATTGATTTATATTGTGCGTGCCATTTTTACACAAACTGACTAGCACCTGGCTGCAGCTGGACCCTATTGGGCTGCAGTGCTGCTGCCTGCAGCCAGTGCAGAACACCGGCTCCGCCAAATGAATTTTTTTATTTGCGCGTCATCTGAACCGTACGATACACAGATGCTCCATTACCGGATAAATATATATATATATAATTAGTAAACTGTCGGGGGCATTAAGTGCCCCCCTTAACTGATTTTCGAGGGCATTTTGTCCATTTTCAAGGGCATTATGCCCCAAGCCCCCGTTAATTTCGAACCCTGACGTTTCCTTACTCGATCATTGATAACGTTAATGATCAATTAATCGATTAATTTTAACAAAATACCACATAAAAAAATCTAAAGCATGTATTTAACAAACTCAAACATTTTCTAAACACAGTTTTATATTAAAGGGGAACTATCTTATAAATGGCCTTTTTGAGTGTTTAGCATTGTTTCCTAGCTATGTGAACTTATATTAATATGATCTATGTCTCAAAATTCTCATATTGGCGCATTTTTCCAATTCTCCTCTCACAATATTCACCCTCACTGAACTGAGTCATTTGAAAATGTGATGATATGTGATGTCATAAAGACAACGCTGCATGTTAATGTTCAGGCGGGGCCGGCCCGGCGCAGTGGTTTAGGAGCCCAGGCTCAAAACCGCTCGAGATCTTGAGGTAGAAAAATGCTGTTTTTGAGGACTTGATTAGAAATACAAAACAATGAATAAAAAAATATATATATATTACAGAGGTGTTCCATAGACTCACAGGAATTGTGTAAAAGTGCCCAAATAGTGAAAGAAATAGTAAAATAGTTCCCCTTTAACTTAATAAATAAACTAAAACGAAAAATCTTATGTCGATGAAAATGTCCAATAGGCCCGCATTAAATGCTGAAAATCAACTGTACTAATGAAGCAACAAGAGTATTTTTAATGAGGCTATTATTAGTATTTTGCAACAAGATAGCCTACATAGAACATAAATAGCCTGTGTCAGACTGACTCACATGGTCCCGATTTATTTGTTCTTGTTGAGGAAAATCAGCATATCGACATGGTCAGGTGTCAGACTGGAGCTCATGCAGCCTGGTCACAATCAGTCCAAAAACAGTCGCTCGGATGGTACCGGTGTCACGGGTATACAGAGGTACTGGTGTGCCAGCTTTGCCAGCCTGGGCAATCTCCCCACATTGACTTTCCACCAGTCGGTCAGGTTTTAATCCAGGGATGGGGAATGGCTTCTTTTAACTGTTACGAGAGGTCTGCCATATGATGACCCAGCAAACTTCTAGTTAGGAACACAGCAAGTGACGGTAACATAGCTTTTTCCGTCGTCAGGGCAGTCCAGCTGTCTGTCGTCAATGCAACCTTGTGAGCAGCGGTAACGTTAGCTAGCTGCGCGAAAACAACCATACCGTCGTGGGTCGCACTCGCAGCTCAAAATCAACACATCTCTTCGCCTGCTTAATTTTGCAGGTTGCCATCGTTCATGGTTGCCTCCTCGTCATAGTTATATTGCGCCCTCTATCTGTTAATTTTTTCATAATTTTTCATAATTTCATTCTAGTGACCGCTAAAATGTAATGAGAGACGGACAACATTGTGACATATAATTGTTTGATAGTAGATTGAGTAAATGGCACATGTTCGAGTAAATCCTTAGTGATCAATCCATCTTCGATTAATTGTTAACATCCCTAATTACGAGTATATACTATAGTGTGTTACTGTGTATATATATACTATATTGTGTATATATGAGTATACTATACATACAAGTATTTTCTCTACAATAAGTAAAGAAAGTAAATAATACCCATGGACTAGGCCTTAGTTAACTATAATAACCGTGATCTAAACACTGAATTCTAATAATGAGGAATGCCATTTTTATTAGGTGGCCTATATAAATATGTGATTTTATTTCAGTCAAAGCATCTTTAGTTTGGTTCTAAAGTGACACGCTGGAGTCGAGGGTAGCCTTCCTGCTGAAAAGCTTTCCCGTGTAAAAACAGCTTGTTAGGTTTTAAAAATGTTCTGGCTAGATCACCACTGCACTTTAAAAGCACAACACCGTCTTTACTGTCCCTTCCTCTTCAAATTAAACCCCACCAATCGCTCGTCTCGGTTTGAATTCAAGGCGGCGCAATTCCAATTTCACAGTACAGTACGCTTGTTTGAAATGGCTGGAGAGACTCTTGTTTGAAATGGCTGGAGAGAGACGCTTGTCTTGGTAGGGAATCGCGTTGCACAGCACTCGATTTGGCAATCGTTTGCAACGGTCCCTTCTGTGTCTACACGGGTCACGTTCTACCTGTCATCAACTGATCCCACGATTCCCACCCCTACTTTATGTGTGGTGTATCCATCCATCCACTCTGTTTTATGTGGTTTATCCATCCATCCACTCTGCTTTATGTGTAGTTTATCTAGGGCTGGGCGATATGGCCTAAATATGATATCACGATATTTTCTGACCTTTCGGCGATACACGATACGCATCACAATGTTTTTCTTTTTTTCCCCAAACAATTCATTATGAGGCTTACCAAGACAGTATTTGAGTTTGCAAGCTAACATTAAAGACAAAATAAAATAACCATGCATTTAGCATTTTTATATTATATATTAGATTTAGATTATTGGATTATTAGATTATATATTGCATATATTTAGCAATGAGATATTATATGATTTAGATATGAAATATGATTAATTGAAAATGGGGGACCCTGATGTAAACAAGACGAAAGTCTTTCTCTGGTCTGCATCCTCCAGTCCACTGTTGTTGTATTGAGCTGTACTGTATTGTACCCATGCTGCAATCTGTTAATAACGTTTTCATTCATTCAGACGGCAAACAGAATCATTTTGATTGACAGTCGGTCTGCCAATTACGTCACACCGCTTGCACCCGCCCTGCTGTTCTTAGCACCAATCGGCAAGCGCGTATTAATTTTTTACTTCCGCCATTAGAGAGCTCAATGACAACAACAATGGTAGCCGTAGCTCCCCGCGGCCGACGTTTAGCTTTTAGCTCCGCAGGATGACTAAACGACTGGAGGCATAATGATTTTACTGCAACAGATGTTATAATAAAAGCCTTTCCATACATCTGTCTGATTGAAAACTTTATTAACAGACCGCAGAATGGGCACAACTGAGTCAGCACGGGCTGAGATATGAACGACTAATGCTTGCTTGCTATATCTAGGTCGACCTCGGACGTTGCTATGTAAATACGCTGATGTTATTGAACGTGTAACTATATAACGTTAATGCCACAAAACGAATGCCTTTGTTATCATAAGTAGTAACTTTGATGCAGTAGTGTGTGTGTGGGGCGGCGCTGTTCAAAAGTTTCAACGTGTGGACCAGATTGATGCGACACAATCCTCTTGGGCAAAACATCACGATATCCACGATACGTTTAAAAAGTGTATCGTTAATGAACTGTACCCGATATTTATATAATATCGTCATACCGCCCAGCCCTAGGTTTATCCATCCATCCACTCTGTTTTATGTGGTTTATCCATCCATCCACTCTGCTTTGTGTGGTTTATCCATCCATCCACTCCTGCTTTATGTGGTTTATCCATCCCTCCACTGTTTTGTGTGTGGTTTATCCATCCCTCCACTGTTTTGTGTGTGGTTTATCCATCCCTCCACTGTTTTGTGTGTGGTTTATCCATCCCTCCACTGTTTTGTGTGTGGTTTATCCATCCCGCCACTCTGCTTTATGTGGTTTATCCATCCCTCCACTCTGCTTTATGTGGTTTATCCATCCACCCACTCTGCTTTATGTGGTTTATCCACCCCTCCACTCTCTGCTTTATGTGGTTTATCCATCCACCCACTCTGCTTTATGTGGTTTATCCATCCCTCCACTCTGCTTTATGTGGTTTATCCATCCACCCACTCTGCTTTATGTGTGGTTTATCCATCCCTCCACTCTGCTTTATGTGTGGTTTATCCATCCCTCCACTCTGCTTTATGTGTAGTTTGTCCATCCCTCCACCGCGGTGTCTGGGTGTGCCTAGTCTTGCACATCACACCGGCTGTGTGGATGCGCTCCCTGCTGTGTGTGTGTGTGTGATCAGAGAGCCAAAGAAGGGAGAGGACTAAGGTAGTGAGGTGGCTCTAATGACACGCAGACCACTGAGAGGCCTGATCGGATTTATCCATTACCCCCCGCCACCAACCCCTCCCTTCTCCGGGCTGCAGTGCTCTAGACAAAGACACACACTCGGATACACACGCACACACCTCAAAATGGATGCATTAATGCCGCATGGAATGCTGCCTTTTTTATACTGGTCTCTGCGCCACCAGGCCTGTGTTGTGCGTTTCTTACGCATAAATACCTGTACAATTGAGATGACGTTTTTATTTTATTTTAAATAGAAAAACCTTTTGCTTGATTGACCCAACCGGTGATCTAAGTAACCTTTGCTGTGAATTAATATATAATAATATATGATAATTCATATATCAATGATCGGCATTAAAACTGTTCTTGGTCGCAGTAGCCCTACTCTCAAAAGATAACAAAATATATGAATTCGCAGCAAAAGTTACTTGGATCACCGGTTTGACGGATAATTGTGATCGTGGTCCCATTCTGCATGAATCCAAAGTGTGATTGGATCGCATCGACGGGGCACCGGTTGAGAGAGTGAACAGCTTCTTTTTTTTTTTTTTTAAACTTTGACCAGACAGCTGGTTCTTTTAGCGTTTATCGCTTTTTTCTGGTCAAGCATGACCGACAGAAACAGGTTGAATGGGGTATAGATCGGGGGAAGACACTCTGAGAAAATACGGCGAGTCCGAGAGTCGAACTCGTGTACCCCAGATCCGTGACGCGCACGGTTGTCCCCGACGCCGAAATAGCGCCGAGATACGCGGTGAGCTACTGGAGCTCGAGAGTGAACAGTTTCAAGTACCTCGTAGCCCACATATCCGAGGACTTGACATGGACCACACACATTGACAGTGTTGTGAAGAAGGCACGACAACGCCTCTACTTCCTCAGGCGCCTAAGGAAGTTCCAAGTCAGTCAGAAGATCCTTAGGAACTTCTACTCATGTACAATAGAGAGCATCCTGACTGGCAACATCACCTCCTGGTTTGGGAATAGCACTGCACAAGACCGTAGCAGACTACAAAGAGTGACACGTTCAGCCGAACGCACAATTGGAGGGGGGCTTCCCACCCTCCAGAACATTTACAACAAGCGGTGCAGGGGGAAGGCTAAGAGAATTATTAAGGACTCGAGCCACCCGAACAACTGCCTCTTTGAACTGCTGCGGTCAGGCAACCGATACCGGAGTCTTAAGGCGAGCACAGAAAGACTCAGAAGAAGCTTCTATCCCCAGGCCATCAGGCTGCTAAACGAACAATAAACACTATGCAACAACCATCAAATGCACACAGCACACACACCCACACGCACACACTCACTTAAACAAACAACACACTGCAGCACCCACTCTCCACACTTTAGATCACACAAACACACTTTATATTTAAGCATTACATCACACGCAGGAGTGGTTTGTGACCAATAAACCATGCCTAGGGGTGGTTGTTAGGCCCGAGGCGCAGCCGAGGGTCGTTAGACCCCCCTAGGCATGGTTTATTGGTCACAAATCACGACTGCACGTGGTGTAAAGCTTTTATACAACTGCCAGATTCATCCAACCTTATTTCTATACAATAAACACACATTAATCGAAGATTTATTGAAAAAACCATCCGCCAGAAAAAGTAGTTCCCACAACTCCATGTGGAAGCAGCTTGAAGTGCATCCAACCAAACTAACACATCCAACTGTGTATTATTGGAATGATTGAGAGAAGTTGCCTCATGTGGAAGCAGCTTGAAGTGCATCCAACCAACTAACACATCCAACTGTGTATTATTGGAATGATTGATTGAAAATTGTATTACCAGATGCAGAATATAAAGTAGGTAAAACAAATTAAAACGTTTTCTTTGCCCTATAGGAAAAAACGTTTTCTTCGCCCTATTTTTTTATTTATTTTTTTTAGCCTTAACTTAACCAGTTGGAAACCAGGGGTACAGTAATAAAATTAGCAATCAACCAATCAATCAATTCAATAGACCATGCTCACTTAAAACAGCGCTGCTTCTCTCTCAGTCTGACTCCCCCGCTGTTGCAGACAGGAGTGTGTGTGTGTGTGTGTGCGTGTGTGTGTGTGTGTGTGTGTGTGTCACAGTGTGTGTGTGTGTGTATGTGTGTGTGTGTGTGTGTGTGTGTGTGTGTGTGTATGTGTGTGTGTGTGTTTGTGGGTACGCCAGCGTCGGACAGTGTGTGAGAGAGAACGCTGCAGTCAGTAGAAAGTAGGAAGGAAGAAATTTAAATCAATCAATTAATCTATCAATCAATCCGCGATTTTTCTTTTGTTCTAGATTGAGTCAAGACCCATCAATTACATCATCCAACATTGTTTAAAGGACTAACACATTCCCCTTGACAGAATCGCTTCATATTTAGTCGTTATGGTGCTTTCAACATAACCATTTGTTGTCCGCGATCTTGTTTTCTCCCGGAGTGAGCCGGGGAGGGTTATGTGATTCGGTTGTGGGCGGGTCCTGAGCCCAGGACCGTGGATTGTTGCCAATAAAGACGTGTGAATGGCCAATCAGAATCGAGAAATTTGCATGCCGTTGTATAATTATTGATAAAGGATTTGCACTACAACTCGTACACCTACTGTAAATTGTACCTAAATTGCACCTCATCCCATTTCTGCCTTGCACTATATAGTATTGTATATTAGTACACTGCATAGTATTGTATATTATATGGTAACTCAGTTACGTCTATTCTGCATCGAACATTGTACATATGTCTTTTTTTTTTTATCCACTTTTTCTCCCATTTTTCTATATTTTCTCCCATCCCAATTTCGTATCATCCAATTCAACCCTCCCCTGTCACGAACGCTGTTTCTTGCCTCCCACAAGCCGGCTGCAATGTGGACTAAGTCATACATAGCACAAGTCCCCTCCGGTACTTGAGGTAACAGCAGTCGCATCTTTTCACCTGCGCAGCTCGATCTCTGTGTCGAGGAGTAACGCGTGGGAGGCTCACGCTGCCCCCGACACTTCCTGATTCTACTGCGCAGGCGCACCAACCAACTTGTAGGAGTCGCTTGTTCACAACGTTCGATCCCCACCCTTCAGTTTTCCCTCCCCGTAATACGGCCAATGTGTATTACTGCGGACCACCAGCTAAACTGAAAACAATGTGGAGAGCTGGATTCGAACACGCGAATCCTAGCGTCTCCACACTGGTGGCGAGTGCCTTGCCCACTACACCACCTAGCCGCCCTACATTGTACATATGTCTATACTGAACACTGTGACCTCATTTTTTTTACTTCTAATTTACATACTATACTATGTTATTTTATTTCATACTTATCTTGTCTTGCACAGTCTCTGGAGCGTAACAGTAAGAAGCATTTTGTATAAAAGTATTCTGTACTTCTGTATGACAACTATTAAAGAAACTTGAAACTTGATCTGATCGGTGGTGATGTTGTCCCGTTGCTCACTGTGCTACAGTGCAACGATAACATCGGGAAACAGGCATCTATAAACCTCTGATATAGCATCTAACCGCTCCAATAATGTTATTTTAACCCCTTTCACTCCCACACTACCAAATTGTTAACCCTTTCACTGCGATAATACAGAAGCTTAAGCCTTTCACTACCACACTACAGGCGGTTGATATCGGTATCGGAAATTAAGAGTTGGACAATATCGGTATCGGTAAAAAAGCCAATATCGAGCATCCCTAGTTAAGATGCCATATATCGGCCTAAATTAATTGTCCTGGACCAGTCACCGGTCTGTCACTGATCCACAGAGCACGGGAATACAACCTTCAACAGTTTTCTTTTGTATTTCTTAGGATGAGGATGGGCAGTGCTCCTCGGGTACGGTGCAACTGACGGGAAATAGAGATGAAAGAGACCGCTGTGTTACACCATGGTGTTTTTAAAGAGGAGGACAGATGGCCTTGGTAGTGTGGCAGGCTGCTACTAAAGATTATCTGAACATTTATGCAAGAGCATTCTTGAACAATTCGATAGAAATGATTCATCGTCCTTTTGTATTTCCATCAGACGAGAAGCCTTGGGACATTTAACTGTTCTCAATGGAATATTTTAGAAGCATCAATGTAGTAATGCACCGATGTGAAAATTGTGGCCGATACCGATAACCGATATTAATATTGCTGTTCTGGCCGATACCGATATTTACAGATGTCGATATCTGTATAGAAAACACTTTTTTATGATAATCAAATAAAGAGCTATTTTCAAAACTCATAATTTTTTTACTTTTGTAACTTATTTTCAGAAATGACTGATATTTTGAAACTATTTAAGGTCAAAACATGTAAAAAAAAAAAAAAAAAATCTTCTTTTTTTTTTAATAATATCTGCCCTATCTTGATATCGGACCGATACCGATGTGTAAAAAAACTGCTATATCGGCCGATATTATATATATATATAAACGCATGCAAAATAATAATAAAAAAATCTATAAAAAATTGTCCCGATTTATCGATTCTTCGGCTACTCACCTAATGCATGGCTGTGCTCTAGTTCCTGTTGCCCGATCAGCTTGTTCGTTGGCTTTCCATATAATGATTTGAACGTAGATCATTTAATATTCTTTATCCACCAGGCGGCGGTATTGAGGTGTTGCAATCTCATACAGGGTCCCGCTGGAGTCTGGAGGTTGGCTGGATGAATTATGAATGCCATGGCGAAAAAATTAAATATTGATCCCAAAAACGGCGTAAGTCGTTCTTGGCGTTCAACGCATTGGCGGGCAAAAACGGCGTAACTCGTTCTTGGCGCAGGATGTGTTAATCATCACTGAAAGGTTTCCTCCAATTTCCTCCACCAGGTCCGACTTAATTTCATCGGCTATGGTCTCTATCATCTCTCCACATCAGACGTGGTTGTCATAAGATAGACTGATATCCGCTCTGTTCTTAGCGGCTTAAACTTATTGAAAGGAAGTTCTTCTTTGGCGTTGCAATAGGCCACATTAATTTTCATCGTCACTTTACGGAGAGCAGCATCATCCGCTTTGGTGGCCTGGGTGCCAGCCCACTCAGGATGTTGTTTCACGATGAAGGCATCCTGGGCAAGAATGTGATGATGGGAAGTGCTATGTTTATATTTTTTTATATAATAATAGTTTAGTTTGATTTAAAGGGGACATGTACTATAAATGTCATTTTTCAGTCTCTAGCATTGTATTATAGTAATAGGAGTTAGTATCAATGTGTTTTAGTGTCTAAATACCATATTGGCGGATTGCTCTGATTCAACTCAGATAATTTCCTGCTCCAGTAAATTAGTCTATCCTGATTTGAAGGCCTGAGTCACGTCATTCAGGCTCTGGGTAGAAGACAGTAATGTGATTGGCTCTGTGGTTGTAGCTAATGCCCGCCCACAATCTACCTAGACGATACACGCAGACTAGACAGCGAGTGGAAAAACCACTTCCTCATACTGCGAGGCAGTGAAACCCGACACCTCTGCATACTCTGGAGGGAGAGAGAGAGATAGAGAGGGAGAGACAGAGAGGGAGAGACAGAGAGGGAGGGAGCACTTGGGGGGGGGGGGGGGGGGACCTGCCACGCCACACGGGAGAGGGGAGGAAGGGAGGCCCCCCCCCCCCCCACAAGCTGCCGCAGGGAGAGAAAAAACGAAAGGAAGAGACGGCCTGTCTTTTTTTTTTCTCTCTCTCTCTCTCGCACCCCCCCCCCCTCTCTCTCTCTATCTCTCTCTCTCTCTCTCTCTCTGTCTACCAGTCGCAGACTGTGTGGACTGACTGTCACTCAAAGTGCTTATGGGCGGAGCCAGGCCATAACAGCCTGAAATCTTGAAGCTGGAAAATGATGGTTTTGAGTACTTGATTAGAAATATAAAACAATGCATTTTTTTGAAAAAAAACCTTACAGATGTCTTCAATAGACTAACAGGAATTGTGTAAAGTTGCCCAAATAGTGCTAGGAATAGCAGTACATGTCCCCTTTAATACTTGAAAATACGGCTTAATTTTGTCATAGGCTAATTAGCTCTTGACTCGCTGAGGAAAATGGGATAGTTCGCTAGGAATTATGGGATTTGGTGTTGGACTCTACGCAGACGGGAACATGGTTTTTAATCGCACTACAACTACCAAGTAGAATAGCGTGCGCCATGGCCCATCGATTAACTTCACACGCAATCTTCCCCCCCTCGCACACAGGCTATCGCACAGGTGCTACTGCAGTAAATTCATTCATCGCACAGACAGATTCTTTCGTAGCATGTGATATGTCGCACTGTACAGCCCTGCAGGCTGCAAGTATTACTCCTTTTAGTAACTGAAACGTTATTGACAGTTGCATGAATAAAATATTATTGACAAAGTAAATGTGCAAACGATTCACAAGATCAGATAGTTTCACATCTTCTGTGGAACAGTGGCAAGAATGAGGATTGGATAGCTCAGCTGTCATGTAACATTTGTATATTATTAAAAACAAAGACTTTGTGCAATATTCAGAATTAGGGGTGTAACGATGCATCGATTAATCGAAATGCATCGATTCTAATGTGACGATTCTACTGCATCGATTTGAAAATGTTAGAATAGAAATTAATCGAAAAGATAATTTGTTTATTATTTGTATTGACCTATAGTCCATTCATGCTGAGTGAATCAGTTACCCCAGCCACATTTGTGTATTCAACATTTTTCGGGGAATTAACTGATAGAAAACTAATCGAATCGTGGTCAAATGAAGAGATTTCATGATGCATTGAATCGTTGCCTGAATAATCGTAATCGAAATTAATCGTTCGCATCGTTACACCCCTATTCAGAATGCTTCCAGTCGGTACCACTGTGTGTAGTTGCATTGAATGACAGATTGTGACAGAAGCAGACTGGGGTGGAAAAGTATTTGCACAACAATTACTAACGTTTGTTTGTTATGCACTTGGTGTGCCAGATGGGTGGGGTTTGCCATGTATGACAAGACGATTCACAGAAAACTATTTGTACACGTGTGTGTGTGTGTGTGTGTGTATACATATGTACACCGGTATGTGATATCTAATGACGTAGGGATGCTCGATATTGGCTTTTTTACCGATACCGATATACCGATATTGTCCAACTCTTAATTTCCGATACCGATATCAACCGATACCGATAAATGCAGGGTTCAGGTAATTAACATTACATATCTCTTGTTGTGGAATTAACACAACATTATGCATACAAATAAAATCAGAATTTGTTCTTACTTGCCTGGGTAAATAAAGGTTATAGAAATGTTAAAAAAAAAAAAAAAAAAAAATGTAAACCGCTACCGATATTTTCCGATATCACATTTTAATGCCGATATCGGTAGGCCGATAATATCGGACATCCCTACATGAGAGATCTGCAGTACAATCTAAGTTAAGAGTTGAAGGACACATCCTGACCGTAGGATAGAGATTCGTGTCACGTCTGGGAATCAACGATCAACGCAAAATAGATATTGTTGAACAAGTCAACGGTTTCAGATGAATGATCTCATTCTTATCTAATGACTGTTTCAATATTATGTAGGCTGATCATAGTTAGACCAAACTCGAGGCTAGGTTCAGTTAGGGCTGGGCGATAAAACGATAACGATAACTATCGCGATAAATTATTTCCTCGAAATAAACATGAAACGTGGTCGCAAAGTTTCGATATATCGATTTTCCAAGCTTGGATATGAGCACACGCACTAACAGCCAATCAGTGAAGGAGATGGCAGAGAGCGAAGGAGACCCGGAAGGAGACCCAGAGGTAGGACTCACTCAACAACAAGGCTTGCTAGGCTAATTAGCTTGCACAGCGCTGTTTTATATATTTACGTGCCGAGTATGTGTGTGGCGTGAATTCTGAGGCCACGTTTATAGTAGTGTGGGGTATACAGTGGACGTCGTTTCAATATATTGTGGCGGAAGAGAGTATTTTAGTGTCATATTTAGCACATTGTCATGGAATACACCTGTTGCGGCAGTAAACTGTCATAGACAGGTAGTGCCGAGGGGCTGAGCGGAGGAGTTCAAACAATTGACGCGTGACATGAAATAACTCCGTTCCACGTCCAGGAAATACTTTTAAGGCATTTATTCTTTCGCTTCATCATGAGACAAACAAAATACGATTTGCGGTATTGCGTTATTGCGGTCAAAAGAAAATATGCTCTCCTAACTCTCACCCCCTCTCTCCGAGAACTGTCAACCTCTGTGAACTGTCAACGTGAAAAGGTGAATGAAATTCCATAAGACGCTCCCATTAGCGCCACACCCCCGTGAGCACGCCCACCACCTAAAGTGACAGTACAACTAATAATACAACAAAACTAGAATACTGAATCATAATAAAGAGACCTCCATTACGGCGCCTACAACACCCTTAGAAACAACAGGCTGGCTAGGATAACTAGCTTGCACGGCGCTGTTTTATATATTTACGTGCCGAGTATGTGTGTGGCGTGAATTCTGAGGCCACGTTTATAGTAGTGTGGGGTATACAGTGGACGTCGTTTCAATATATTGTGGCGGAAGAGAGTATTTTAGTGTCATATTTATTACATTGTCATGAGATACTCCGCTTGTCGGCTAACTGCTAACGTGCGCGGACTGATGATGACATCAACTCGACTCGAGACATTCGCAGCAGCATAAGAAGTTAATTAAACTTGACAGACATATCGACGATAATTATCGATATCGAATTATATGAAAATAATTTTATAATTTTATCGCGATAATGTTTTTGGTCATATCGCCCAGCCCTAGGTTCAGTCATTTTAATTGTGTATAGTCACTGACGATACAGGTTGTGTACATTTTAGGGCTGTCCCCGACTAAGGATTTGGATAGTCGACTATGATTGGCCAAAATTTGCCGTTAGTCGACTATTAGTCAAAAAAATAAGTATAATAATTTTTTAATTTAATTTTTTTATCATTCCATTTGGGCTGTGGGGGGTGCTTAATGTCTGAAGGAGCCGACTGAAGGCTTCTTGTCCTCTGCAAAAGCATGCAATTGGTCCACTGATGGATACATCTTGATATTTGTCTAGTCTAGTGTGTTCATTAGATCGGTGAAATCCTCTTTCAGTGCCTCTGTGCCTGTTTTCGTAGGCAGTTAGCCTCTGGTATGCGTGCCATTAGCGTTAGCCACGCTTCTAGGCCTCTTTTCTTTTGGAAAGAATGATGCAGAATACAAATTTAAAAAATAGTTTTATATGGGCGGCTACGTGGCGTAGTGGGCAAGGCGCTCGCCACGAATGCGGAGACGCTGGGCTCGCCTGTTCGAGCCCAGCGCTCCACATTGCTTTCAGTGTAGCTGGTCGTTCATACTAATACACATTGGCCGTATTAGGGGGTGGGAAACTGATGGGTGGGGATCGGGCGTTGTGGACAGCGACTCCTACAGGTCGGTTGGTGCGCCTGCGCAGTAGAATCAGGAAGTGTCGGGGGCAGCGTGAGCCTCCCACGCGTTACTCCTCGCCACTGAGATCGAGCTGCGCAGGTGAAAAGATGCGACTTCTGTTACCTCAAGTACCGGAGGGGACTTGTGCTATGTATGACTTAGTCCACATTGCAGCCGGCTTGTGGGAGGCAAGAAACAGCGTTCGTGACACGGGAGGGTTGAATTGGATGATACAAAAATTGGGATGGGAGAAAATATAGAAAAATGGGAGAAAAAGTGGATAAAAAAAATTAAAAAATTATATATATATTTTTTGTATTCGACTAAGAGGTTGTAGTTGTAAGACAGTATAGGTTGTTTACATTCATAGTTAAAATACGGCAAAGGTTGTGTACATTCATACATACATTCATACAAAAAGACAATAGAGCTTGTGTACATTTATGCTTAAACATTCATGGTTAAAAGAGGTTGTAGGCTGTACAGTTAAAGAACACGTTGCAACTGTAAATCCTGAATGTTTGCTGTTAAATAATTTCAAAGCCGACTTATTTGGTTCTTCCTCTTTAGGCTACAATTACACCGCCCTTGTTGACACCACCAGGCCTGTACTTTGAGGCGAGCGTCCCATAACGTTTCGGCTGCTCGTTGGAGCGGGCCGGTGTGTGAATCCATCTGTTAGGTCTCACTGTGGAGCGACCAGGGTGACTCTCTCACGGTGGAGCGACCAGGGTGACTCTCTCACGGTGGAGCGACCAGGGTGACTCTCTCACTGTGGTGCGACCAGGGTGACTCTCTCACGGTGGAGCGACCAGGGTGACTCTCTCACGGTGGAGCGACCAGGGTGACTCTCTCACGGTGGAGCGACCAGGGTGACTCTCTCACGGTGGCAGCCTGCTGTCTTCCATGGGGGTCAAGTGACCACTCTTCTACATGGAGCTGTGCACCAAATCCAGACAGCCGCAACCAAATTAGTTTGAGAGAAAATATAATATATGCAGGGCACGAAATCAACTTTTTGACTCACCGGCCAGTGGCGGGTAGATGGGAAGAATCTACCCGCCAAGCATATTTCTTACCTGCCACATTTTTTTTGATAAAATTTTTAAATTTTTATTTTATATCATTTTTTTTAATAAAATATATATTATATAATCATACTTGTAGTTGTATTATCTGCGAGACATCGCCACCACGCAACAAGTCAAAATGCTCGCTATCTGCAAACCGCTCCACTGTCTGTGTGTATACTCGAGTAGCCTCCAGCTCTAGTAAGGATTCTCCGGCACTGCAGCTGGACTCTATACTCTACATTCAGCAGCATGCAAGGATTCTCCGGCGCTGCAGCTGGATGCATCTCCGTCTGAGTCGCGTAGTTGATGATGTCACACACACTAGACTAAGAATTGTCAACAGAACACACAGAGCCTGGTGGATGCATGAAGCGATATAAATAAACTAATAGCCAATAAATGTGAAGTTATCTTTGAACCCCTGTTGTCAAGCCTCGTTAATATAACCCCTTTCCTCACTAATGGAACTGGTTTTGTGGACTCGCTGACGGTGCTTTGAGCGTTTCCAGGATTAGCAGCTAACGCTAATTAGCTTAGCTTAGTTAGCTCCCTACAGTGCAAGCAGGCGCCACGGGCAGTCAGGACAGAAGAGTAGTGGATGTGACATCGTAAACAAGCCACAAATTAGGCCTGTCGTAAGACCAAAACACACTGCAGTTTTAATTATTTTACATGACTATTTTGTGACCCGCCAAATGGCGGACAGACCTCTCAGTGGCACTCGCCAAACCTAAAATCTGGTCGCCAATGGCGGGTGGCGGGCTCTAGTTTCGGGCCCTGAATATATGGCTATAACTTTTGATTTGAGAGTATCGCAAATAACAAACCTTTCTTTGGATCTACTTTTTCTCCCATCTTTTCTATTTTTCTCCCATCCCAATTTCTTATATGTCCAATTCTACCCTCCCCTGTCTCTAACTCTGTTAGGCCATGCCTCTCACAAGCCGGCTGCAATGTGGACTAAGCCTTACATCACGTGTCCCCTCCGGTACACGAGGAGGCAGCCGTCGCATCTTTTCACCTGCACAGCGCCATCTCTCAGCGGCGAGGGGCTGCGTGGGAGGGACACGCCGCCCCTGTTGCTTCCTGATTCTGCTGCGCAGGCGCACCAACCGACCTGTAGGAGTCGCTGTCCACAACGTCTGATCCCCACCCACCAGCTTCCCACCCCTAACACTGCCAATGTATGAACGACCAGCCAAGCTGGTAGCAATGCCGAGAGCTGGGCTCGAACCCAGCATATCCTGCATTAGTGGCGAGCGCCTTGCCCACTGCGCCACTTAGCCGCACAAATAACCAAAACTTAAACTTGTTACTCAACATTCATGAGTTATGCAGTGATGTAAACGAGACTGTAGTGCTGTCCTCTCTGCATGAGGAAACCACACCTTTATGGCTGCGTTCATCATCCTTTCCATGGACACACAAAAGCTGCACACAGATGCCATGAAATTTAAATGTTTTAAACTTTTATCAACTAATTTTTGGTTCTTACTTATAAAAGAGACTTGAAAATAGGCGGGAACAATTAATATAATATAATTAATTCAATATGTTGGGAACATAATAGGAGTTTAGTTTAGGAGGTCAGTTTACTTCCTGTGCAAAAGATGTTAGACAGTGGAACGTTGTTTCAAGATTCAAGAGGTTTATTTGTCACATACACATACCAGGGCATACAGTGAAATGCGGGTGGTCATGCCCACATCGATTGTGCAATAATACTAATAATAAAATAGACATAAAAGACATAAGATGTGCATGATAAAAATAGACATGCTAAATTCCTCAGAAGGCACTGGGTCCTATGTACACTATTATACAATATATAGTTTTAGCTCTGTCATTATGCTATACTTGCTATATCTAAACTATACTATACAAGAACCACATCGGTTCTTTCCTTAAGTGACCTTTATATTCCTCATTCCTTTAAAGTGACCTTTCCATTTAGTTTAAAGTGACATTTTGTTTAAAGCGATTGTTTAAAGGGGAACTATCTTATAAATGACCTTTTCCAGTGTTTAGGGTTATTTTCTAGCTATGTGGACTTATAGTAATAGGATCTATGTCTCTAATTCTCGATTTGGCGCATTCTTCCAATTCTCCCCTCACAATAATGTCCCTCCCTCAAGTGAGTCATCTGAAAATTTGCCTATATGGGACGTCATATGGTGCGTAAGCGTATTTGCATAATAACACCCGCCCCCTCTAGCTGCCCGCCGAGCGAGAGCGAGAGAAGCAGAGAACTGTAAACGCTCTGCGTGTCTCCCTCTCGAGGAAGTCCACCACCGTGCTGCGCTACAGCCCATGCTCCCGAACCGAGAGAGAGAGAACTGTAACACTCTGCGTGTCTCCCTCTCGAGGAAGTCCACCACCGTGCTGCGCTACAGCCCATGCTCCCGAACCGAGAGAGGGAGAACTGTAAACACTCTGCGTGTCTCCCTCTCGAGGAAGTCCACCACCGTGCTGCGCTACAGCCCATGCTCCCGAACCGAGAGAGAGAGAACTGTAACACTCTGCGTGTCTCCCTCTCCCTCTCCCGGGAGGACACGCAGAGTGTTTACACTTTTTTCTCTCTCTCGCTCTCTCGCTCTCTCGCTCTCTCGCTCTCTCTCTCTCCCTACTGACTGTCACTCAAAGTGCTTATGGGCGGAGCCAGGCCATAACAGCCTGATTTCTTGTGGCTGAAAAATGATGGGTTTGAGTACTTGATTAGAAATATAAACCAATGCATTTTTTTTTTTTTAAACGTACAGATGTCTTCAATAGACTGACAGGAATTGTTTAAAGTTGCCCAAATAGTGCTAGGAATAGTAAAATAGTTCCCCTTTAAAGCGATTGCAGCATGTGTGTTGTATGTGTGTGCTCATGTGTACTTGTGTGTGGAGAGTTCAGCTTTGTTCTCAGGTCCCTGGTGATAACGTGTAGTGGGCTGCACGATTAATTATTCTTATTATTATTAATTTTTTTTTACTTTCTTTTTAAAATTATGACAAAATAAGAATCGTGTGAGAGAATTGTGATCTCAATTCTTAGAGAGAAAAATCGTGATTCACATTTTAGCAAGAATCGTGCATATATATACACACACATTCACTACCAGTGTGTACCATAAATATACACGCATTCACTACCAGTGTGTACTGTGTATACCATATATATACACATTAACTACTAGTGTATACCATAAATATATACACATTCAAATCACTACCAGTGTGTACCATAAATATACACACATTCACTACCAGTGTGTACTGTGTATACCATATATATACACATTAACTACTAGTGTGTACCATAAATATACACGCATTCACTACCAGTGTGTACTGTGTATACCATATATATACACATTAACTACTAGTGTGTACCATAAATATACACGCATTCACTACCAGTGTGTACTGTGTATACCATATATACACATTAACTACCAGTGTGTACCATATATACACATTAACTACCAGTGTGTACCATATATATATATATACACATTCACTACCAGTGTGTACTATATAATATATAGACACACACACCAGAGTACAGAGAGAACCACAGAGGGAGAGAGAGAGCCACAGAGAGGGAGAGAGAGAGCCACAGAGAGAGAGAGAGAGAGAGCCACAGAGAGAGAGAGCCACAGAGAGAGAGAGAGAGAGAGAGAGAGAGAGCCACAGAGAGGGAGAGAGAGAGCCACAGAGAGAGAGAGAGCCACAGAGAGGGAGAGTGAGAGCCACAGAGAGAGAGAGAGCCACAGAGAGGGAGAGCGAGAGCCACAGAGGGAGAGAGCGAGAGAGAGCCACAGAGAGGGAGAGAGAGAGCCACAGAGAGGGAGAGAGAGAG